>NW_020956692.1:32551-68573 GCF_003031625.1 Empidonax traillii | reverse complement strand
TGGAGTGTTATGGGGGTTTTTTTCCCCCTTCCCTGTCTTTTGTTTATTCTCGGGAAAACCCGCCGGGTTTAAATTCCAGCTGGATTTAAACAAGTTGACTTTTCGGGGAAGGGGAAACCAGGATAAAAAGCAGAGATTCGGGAGTGTCCGTGTGGAGGCAGCGCAGCGCCGGGATTTGGGATCCTCATTCCCGGCATCCCGGCGCGCCGCTGGCACGGCGTCAAGAGCCGCACAATGCCCGGGCTGTGCCAGAACAACGCCAGGCCGCAATTCCCAAATATCCACACACCGGGATGCTCCAACCCCTTCTCGAGGAGAGGGGGAGGGAGCCACGATCGATCCCCCCGCGGCGCTTCCCTCTTTGTGCTTTCCCGGAGCCGGGAATGGCCGGGAATGCCGAGCCGTCTCTTCCACAGCATCCCGACTGGAGCCCGCTGGGAGCTGATGATTCCCACCTTCTGGAAAACACAAAGAGTGGGGGGCCAAGGCCTGGGATGTCACGGGGGTCGGCATTCCCGGCCTTCCCGGAGCAGGGAATGCTCCCCTGCCAATCTGGGAATTTTGCTTCCTTCCACCTTTAGTTACTTCCAAAAAAAACCCAACCAACCAAACAAACAAAAAAACCCCACACCAACAAAAACAACCGAGAAAAAAGACGCAAATAAATCCAGGGAAAAATCCCAAAACACACCAACTCCAACCTCTATTTCCTTCTTTCCCCTCGCCCAGACGAAAATCCAAGGACACACAAAGTTGCTCCGAGTGCTGGGAATCGTCCCCTGTGGCTGCTGCCCCCGGATTTTATTCCCTACTCCTGATAAACAGCAGCCTTGGGAACTTTTGGAAAGCTCCCGTGTAATTCCATGCATGGGAATGTCAGGCTCTGGAATGGGAATAACTCCTTGAAAATCAAAGAAAAACAGGGTAAATAATAGCCTCGGGGAAAACTGAGAAATGTGAGATTCCTCAATTTTAAGTTTTGCCCGCTTTTCTTGTGCCCATTCCCGGAGTTTCGCCGCATCCTGCATTCCTGCCACGCGTTCTTCCCAAAATATCCCAAACAAAAGGCCCCCGAGGCGGCCAAGAAATCCACGGAAATTACAGAAATGAGGGAAATCACGCAGCCCGGCTCTTCCCACAGCTGTTCCTGCCCGGCAGCCTTTCCCAGCGGCCCCATCCCACACGCCGCCGCTTCCCGACTGAGCCGGCCATGGATCCCGCTTCCCTCCATCCCAGTTCCCTCCCAGTCCGACTCCGCTCCGGACTGGGCTGAGCGACGCCACAAAGTTGGGAGCTGCTCCCTCCGCTCTTCCCTGCCGCTCCCCACCGCGCTCGGATGCTTCCAGCCGCCTTCCCCGAGCCTTCCCAAATATTCCCCACCACTTTTCCAGCGGGAAAAGCCCCCCAAGCCCCTCCAGATGGCGAGTGCGGACCTTCCGGGCTGCGCCAACTCCAAGCAGCCGCTTTTCCTGCTTTCCCCCCACCCCCGTGCCGCGAAACGAGCGGGGAAGGAGGGGGGACGACTGCAAAAAGCCTCGATTTCCCTTCTTTTAGCGGCCGGAGTGCCGCGTTTTCCCTTCCCTCGGCAAACTTTTGCGAAGGAGCACGCCGCAGTGTGTGCTTACCGCCTTGCCGCTGCAGCAGTAGAGCAGGGAGCCGCCGCCCGCGCCGCCCACGGGGTACGCGCAGTACATCGCGCCCGCTCCGCCGGGCTCGGCTCCGCCAGGCTCGCCTTCGCCCGGCTCGCCTCAGCCCGGCCCGGCCCCGCCGGGGCCGCCCCCGCCCCTCCCTCCGCCCCCGCGGGCCGGGAATGGCGCTGGCGCCGGGAATGGGCCGGCCCGGGAACGCGGCCGCGGAGCCTCCCCGCCCCTTCCCGGCCCTGCCCGCGATGCGCCCGCCGCTCCCACCTTCCCCTTTCCCCGTCTCGCCGCATGTTTCCTCTACTTCATCCCTTTTTTCCCTCTTTTAGCCCTTTTCCCCATTTGATCTATTTTATTCCCTTTCCCCCGTTGTTTCCTGGTTTGCCCCCTATTTTACTCCTTTTCCCCTTTATTTTTTCTTTTCCCTGTTATATCCCCTTTTCCCCTCTTTTTTCTCTTTTCCTGTTTTTTCCTATTTTATCCTTTCTTTCCCTCTTTTCTCCTATTTCCCCCCAATTTTATCCCTTTCCCCCCATTTTACTCCTTCCCCCCTCTTCTTTCCCTATCTTTCTCTATTTTATCCTTTTCCCCCTCTTTTTCCCCTATTTTTTGCCTATTTTATACCTTTTCCCCATCTTTTTTTCCATTTTATTCCTTTTCCCCTCTTTTTCCACCTTTTTCCTATTTTTCTTATTTTTCTCTATTTTATCCCTTTCCCCCCTCTTTTTTTCATATTTTTCCCTATTTTTTTATCCTGTTTTCTCCCCTTCCTCCTTTTTTCTCTATTTCCATATTTTTTCTGACTTTTCCCTACTTTATCTTTTTTCCCTTCTTTTTTCTTTTTCCTCTTTTTTCCCTATTTTGCCTTTTTCCTCTTCCCCTTTTTCCCTCCTTTTCCCAAGTTTTTCCTCCTTTCCCCCTTTTCTCTTTTTTCCTCCTTTTCCCTCTTCTTTTTTTCTTCCTTTTTCCCCATTTTCTCCTTTCCCCCTTTTTTCTCCTCTTTCTCCCCAACTTTTGCTCTCCTTTTTTGCCCTTTTTCATCTCTTTTCCCCCTTTTCCTATTTTTCCTCTTCCCTCCTCCTTTCCCCCTCTTTTCCGTCCTCTTCCTTTTCTCTTTACCCCTTTTCCCCCTTTCTTTCTATATTTGACCTCTTCCCCCTCTTTTTTCCCTCTCTCTTCCCCCCATTCCCCCCCATTTCCCCTTTCCTCCCTCTTTTTCCTTTCCCCCCCCCTTCCCCGGCTGTTCCCACTCGTGTTTGTGTTTCGGAGCGGCGCGGGGCGGCGGGCGGGGCAGGCGGTGTCCGGCTGGCCATGTGGCCGCGCTGCTGGCGCGCTCCCAGCTTTGTGCGCAGCTGCCGCGGCCCCACAAACAGCCCCAGAGCCGGCAACCGCCGCCGATGGCAGGCCGGGCCGGGCCGGGCTGGGCCAGGCTGGGGGGGCTGCACCAGCTCCGGCCACAGCCCCAAACCGGCCCCAACGGGTCCTGAGAAACAGCCCCGAGCACCCCTCAAAACGGCCCTGCAGCACCCCTGGAAATCCCTGCAGTATCCCTAAAAACAGCTCTCAAGTGTCCCTAAAAGCAGCCCTGAGTATCCCCAAAAACAGCCCTACAGCACCCCTAGAAATCCCTGCAGTATCCCTAAAAACAGCCCTCAAGTGTCCCTAAAAGCAGCCCAGAGTATCCCTAAAAGCAGCCCAGAGTACCCCTAAAAGCAGCCCTGAGTATCTCTAAAAACTGCACCAGATATCCCTAAAAATCCTTAAAGTATCCCTAAAATGTCCCTAAAAACAGCCCTGGATATCCCTAGAAATCCCTAAAGTATCCCTAAAAGCAGCCCAGAGTATCCCTAAAAACAGCCCTAAAGTGTCCCTAAAACTCCAGCTATAAATTAAATGTCTATAAAACCAAATCTGAAATAAACAGCCCTAAAATATCCCTAAATTAGCCCCCAAACCCTCCCTAAATCCACCCCTAAAGGAGCCCTAAAATTTCCCTAAAAATATGAATATGGAATAAATATCTGGGAAATGAGAGAGAAGAGGAAACAAACAGTCCCAAAAGTCAATATATCAAAGCCAGCCCCAAGTATCCCTCCAAACATTCCCAAGGATCCATAAAACAGCCCAAAGTATCCCTAAAAACACCCCTAAAAATATCCCCAGAAAAAAAATGTCCATAAAATCAAATGAAATATGGAATAAATAGGCCGAGATGTCAATATGTGAAAAATGTCCCTAAGAATCCCTGAAAACATGGATATAAACTAAATGTCTCTATAATGAAGGATAACATGGAATAAACAAGCCTTGAAAGTCAATATCCTAAAAAAGCCCGAAAATATTCCCCCCAAACACAGATACAACCCTAAAAGGCAATTTCTCAAACCCATCCCTGAAGCATCCCTAAAAAAATCAATGTCTGTAAAGGAAGGATAATATGGAATAAATAACCCTCAAAAGTCCATATCCTCCCAAATCCCTAAAATATCCCTAAAAACAGGGATAACAAATAAATATTCCCAAAAGTATTGCCATAAATATCCCTAAAAAAACAATGTATCCATTAAAATCCTCCCAAAAATCCCCAAACCCACGATCAAATCCCAATATCTGCAAATCCCAATATAACATCAGGGAGGGAGCCTTACAATAAGTAAATAAATAAATATATCCAGATATAAATATCCCTAAAATAAACAGGGATTCATGATTAATATCCTGGGGTCCCATCCCCCAAATCTTGAGCATCCTGGGGAAGGATACTGGGAAGGAAGGAGGAGGAGGAGGAGGAGGACAAGGCAAAAAGGATCCCGTATCTTTTCCAGTAAGATTTTCCAGGCAGACTTTGGGAAAGGTTTGTTCCCAACCCAGCTAAGAGCTGGGAATGGGAATGCTGTGGGAGAAACCCCCAGGGCAATAAAGCCAAGGTGAAATTCCCTGGTTTTTTGTGGATGGGAGGGCAGATAACTCTGGGTATTGGAGCTTCTCCACATTGCTCCAACCCAAGGAGGCACCACCCAGGAATTCTGCCTGGACTGGAATCCCACAAGGGTTGGGATGGCAAAGATTTTAAGGATCATCTCACTCCCACGGGCAGGGACACCTTCCACTATCCCAGGTTATTCCAACCTGGCCTCGGGCACTTCCAGGGATGGGGAATCCACAACCTTTACCCTCCCAGCCAGGAATTCCTGCCCAGTATTCTATCTAAACCAGTAGAAAGCCATTCCCTGTGTCCTGTGCCTCCATCCTTTGTCCCCAGGCCCTCTCCAGCTCTCCTTTAGGAGCCCCTTTAGGCCCTGGAATTTGCTCCAAGGTCTCCCTGGATCAGCCTGCATGAGCCAAGAATTCCTCTGAAACTGCTTTTCCTTGAAAACTGCTTCATGGATCAGGTGAAGAAGGGAATCAACTGATGAATCACTGATTAGTCCAGTGTAGCAACTCCTGGGATTTACAGGAGCCTCAATATTCCCTCTTCTTCCAGGGTTTATTTTTTCCTCAAGCCTCAGCTCCAAAAAGTCTAATTCCATAAAAACCCACATCCCACAGAAAAACAGGGATTTCAGGCCCTCCGAGCAACGGATAAACCCAGAGGCAAAGCCAAACCTGCTTCCAAAAACTCTGGGAATGCTGGGAGCTCGGCTCCCAGCAACCCAAATCCCGCTTTTTTGCCAGGAGCCCAAATCCAGGTTTTGATTGTGCATCTGGAAGCTGGAAGTCGTGTCCAGGTGCTGCTTCCAGGCTGGAAGCACAGACAATTCCCAGGGGCCTTGGAGCCTGAGGGTGGCTGCGGGCAGGGACGAGCGGATCAAGCCGCCTTCCCTCCCTGGTTCTCGGGATAACTTGGGCATGCTTGGGAATATTTGGGAATATTTGGGATATGGCCTTGGCCGGAGGCGAGGAATTCAGCAGGAACTCCGCTGCTCCTCCAACAACCCACCAGCCAAGGAACGCCCAGATCCCGGAATTGCTGCCTCTCCCTGTGCGGGGGGAAGGCCAAAGCGAGGGGGCGCAGCGCAGGGGGCAAAATCCCGGGATGCGGCCGCAGTGCCGGAGTTTTGTCGGGAAGGGAGTGGCTGGGCAGGGGTTAACCGACATATGCTGCATAATTAGCAGATGCATTAATGATTACGGATCCTCAATTGCTCAGCGCGGGGGCAAAATCCAGGCAAAATGGGGCCCCCACCGCCCCTTTCCCGTGCCGGGAGGGGTGTTCTTCAGGATTGGGGCTGGGAGCGGAGGGCGGCTGGGTGTGATCCCCTTCCAAGGGGTCGGGATTGGGAATGTTTGGGAGGCGGGCGGGGGCGGCGAGGAGCGTTCCCCACGGTGCGGAGGCAATTATGTATGCATGATTTCATCTGCAACTCATTAATATGCAAATGTATGCATATGTTAGTTACTAAATTAAAAATGCAAAGCAGCCCTTATGGTGAGGCTCCAAATTTGGGGGTTGGGGGTTGTTGTTTTTTTTTTTTTTTTCCCCACAAAGCCAGGGAAAAAAAAGGAAAAAGAAAACAAAAGGGGGAAGTTTGGGGTGGGGGGGGAACCTGCGGATTCCTGGGAATCTTCGGGGGGACCTGTTGCACGGCAATCCCACATCTCCGCTCGGATGGTGGCCGGGGAGAAAAGGGGGATTAGACGGGCGGCGGGGAGGTGAACCGGGAATGTCGGGAAGTCTTGGGAGATGGGCGCCAATTATCCCAGCAACTGCATTCCAGAGCCGGCAAAAATAATCCCAGGATTTTGCTCATTTTTCAGCAGTTTTGGGGCAAATCTCTCCCTTCTCCATCCTCCCAGAATCACTTTGCTGCACAGGGATAACCCCCCCTTCCCTGTTGTCACTTGAGGAGGCTGAATGTTCCAGGAATCTTCTGGAAAGGTCAGGAAATCGGAGGGTGAGGGAACTAATTGGGGGAAGGCGCCGGAAAGGGCCTTTCATTCTTTCCCAGCTGCTTTTTCCAAGGCAAACAAGGATGCAAAGGGAAGCAGGGATTTAGGGGGTATCCTGGAGGATGAGCTGGAGGAGTTTCCAACCCCCAGTAGGGAAATAAGGAGCAAAAATTCGGGATATATTGGAGATATCCGTTAAGGCTTAGGTTTGAGGGCACAGAATTCCCTGTCAGTTATGTTTCCATGGATAACTCAGTTATTCCCAGCTCTATCTGTGGCTCTGAGGCTGATCTGGGGTGCTGGGACAGCCCTGGCAGCTCCCAGGGATCCTTATCCAAGCTCTTGGGATGCTGGGACACAGCTGGGGGGCCCAGGAGGGTCATTCCCAAGCACAAGGCCATCCCATGGGAATGGGAGCCAAAGGGACCCTCAGGGCTAGCACATGAACCCTCAGGAGCAGCTTTACCCCACTCTGGGATCGCACATCCCATGGCATCCTGGAACCAGATGGCCTCGGAAGGTCCCTTCCCATCCAAGCCATTCCACGATCCCATGAAAGCACCACCCCAGTCTTATCCTCCTGAATTTTCCAAGGTCTTGGAAGCAGCACAAAGGTAGGAAGTGTTCCCAAGCCTGGAGAAGCTGTGGCTACTCCATCCCTAGAATTTTCCAAGGCCAGGTTGGAGCAACCTGGGATAGCGGAAGATGTCCCTGTCCATGGCAAAATGAGATGATCCTTAAAATCCCTTCCCATCCAGACCATTCCAGGACAGTGATTCCAAGCAAAACTACTCCAGGACTCTACAATTCCAACCCAACCCATTCCAGGACTCTGTGATTCCAACCAAAACCATTCCACGACTCCGTAATTCCAACTCAAACCATTTCAGGATCTCACAATTCCTCCCTCTGAATCCATTCACTTTCCCAAGCCCTTCCTTCCGATTCCTCATTGCTTTTAGGATCAGGAAGGAGGATCCAACGCTCCGATTTCCCCAATTTAAAAGGCAAAAGCAGAGGCTGGAAGCAGCAAAACCACTTGGAAAACACTGACAGATCCCCAACATCGAGTTTTACGTGGAATTTGGGAAGCAATTCCAGGTTAGGCCATGCCTAAAGCTCCAGCTTTGTGCACCGATTCCCCCGATTGGATGGGATTTGTTCTTTTTACTGTCACGGGAAGCACATGTTCCCGGCAAGCTGTTCCCTCATCCCAAGCTCTCCCCGGCTGCCTGGGAAGGAAAAATCCCGGCACACTTTCCCCCTGGAAAGCAAGAGGTGATCATAAATATCCCTAAATAGCGTTCAACAGATCCGAGAGACATTAACACTTCCCCAATGCCAAAGGAGGCTCGGGGAAAAAAATAATCGGAACAGATGCTCCGGGGTCAGCGAGGGAAACGCGCCTTTCCTCAAAAAACACCCTCTGCAGAATCCCAAATGAACCAGGAGTGCCGCACGAGGGGCTGCGGCGCACCACGGGAGCCGGGGCTGCGCTGGCACGCGGACAGTGCCGGGGGCTGGGGCTCGCAGGGCTCGGGGAACCCAGAGGATGGCCGGGAATGGGGAATGTCCCTCCTGCTGCGGATCCCAGGCCTGCTTCGGCTCCTGCTCCTGCTCCTGCTTCTGGCCTGGTTCCCAGTCCCTGCTCCTGGTCCTAATCCTAATCCTGGTCCTGCTCCCAGGGAGGCCTCGGAGCCCCTTCCCATGCCTAAAGGGGCTCCAGGAGAGCTGCAGAGGGACTGGGGACAAGGGATGGAGGGACAGGACACAGGGAATGGCTTCCCACTGCTTTGGATGGGATACTGGATGCAATTCTCCCTTCCAGGGAGAACTCCCTCCTTAGCATCCTGCTCTCCACTCCCATCCCATGTCCAATCCCTTCTGGAATGGCAGAAAAACCTCAAGGAATCTAAGAAGGGGCTGAAATGAAGCCATTCCCACCCCCAGAATCCTTCCTTTCCCAAATCCATGTGGGAAGAGCCAGATCCAAGAGAGGACTGAAGTGTTTCTATGTTCAGTTAAGTCCTGGGGTTTCCGCTCGGGAAACTCAGCTGAATTCCCAAAGGAAAATCAAATTATAAATTATTTCATCAGAGAAACGAAGTGCTGGAAGCTGGATATGGAATTCCTATGGATTTGAATATTTATTTATTATATTTAATTAATACTAATTTATATCCGAAGTATTTTTTGGACTCTCATCCCAAAGAACAAACAGAATTCCTGGCTCCAAATTTCAAGGACCTTCCTTAAAAATACTGCCCTGGAGCCCGAGTCTCATTTTGCAGGAATTCTGAAAGAATCTGGAATTTTTGAGGCAACTCCTTCCTGAATCCTTGTGCACTTCCCACAGTTTGCTGAAGAGGGAGTCTCTGTCCCAGCTAAGCCAGATTCCACTAATCCCAACCGGGAAGATTCACTCTTGGATTTTTAAGAGATTTTTTTAGGAGTGCAAAATACTTCAACATCCCCAAATGGGTCGATTTCCCAGGAAAATACAAATATTGGAGCACCCACATCCCATTCCAGTCATTTTTCCACGCTGGGGATATCCTGTGCAATGCCTTAAAATCTGTAAAATCATTTTCATGGGAATGTTTGTGCCTTTTAATCTGTTTTAAAACACCGACACGGAAGTGTTTCCAAGTTTCCACTCCCATTTTCCCTCCTTTCCTTGGATCTGTGCCCAGGAAGGCCACTCCGTGCCGAGGAGGCCTCACCCACCCCACTGATCCTCAAAGACACCCCGCCCGGGATCCCTCACCCAGGCTGGATTTTAGGGAAAGGTCCCTCACCCAGAGGCCGCTCCCAAGGAGACGGTTCCATGTGAGGAGCCTCCACACCTGAGGAATTCTCACACCTGAGGATCCCGGCACTGGGGACTCTCAGGACACTCCAGCTCCTCGGGGGGTAACAAGGACAGAACCATGGAAGAGTTTATACTGGAGAAGACCTCCAGGATCACCCACTCCAACCACAGATCACCTCCCTGGGATCTCAGGAAAGCAGCTCTCCAAACATCACCCTCGGTGCTGCTCCCAGAATTCTGAGGATCCAGCGGATGGAAAGCTGGGATACCAGAACGGCGCCATCACTTTCTCAGGATTTACTCCCGGGGGGGTAAGCTGGAGTAGCTCCTTCTCCATGGATCCCTTCTCCGTGGGCAGAGCAGGATGTGGGATATGCTGGACAGTGGGATCCACCACTTCCATCCCTCTGCCTACGGAGCTCTGGGAGCAGGAGGCCTTGGAATTGTAAAGGAAAAGTGTCCACAGAGAAGGACCACGGAAAACCTCTCCGAGGTGGGAGAAGCTCCACCTGGAAAGATCCAACCCTGGCAACATGCTGATGAAGCCAATCCCACCCCCCTCCCACCTCAGAGCCCCTCAGATTCCGGCAGCAACCGAGAACATCCCACGGCACTGGAAAAGCGGGCGGGTTTTGAGGGACACAGCTACATTCTGACCAAGTGTTGGGAACCCACACCTGGATTCCGGCTCATCCCAGCCTGGGATCGCTCCCTGAAATCCCCCCAAGAGTCTACACCCAAGTTCATCTGCAAGTCCTTATTTGCCAACTGATTGTTCCCATTGTTTCCTGGATTTTGTTTTCCAAACTCGCCGCTGCTTCCCAAATAAAGGAGGAGCTGCTCCAGTACATTTATTCCCATGTATCCCTGGAATTTCCACCTGCTGCTGATTTAACCCCCGATAACTGAGGGTTATTCACCGACGCTGCTCCGTGTTCCTGGCACAAATCCCATGGGAAAAGCCACATTTTAAGAGAAATCCCAGAACATTCCCACCCCATCCACTAAGGATGTCGATCCATGTATCCACCCTAATTAAATCCCAAATTAAAGAAGTGATTCCGGGATATCTGAACCCCAAGTGCCCCAAATCTCCCCATTTTCCCTTCGAAAAACCCCTATTTCCATCATTCCACACTTTTATTCCCCTTCCAGGACCTACCTTTTGATCCATTTATTCCCAGAAAACGGAGTTTTGAGGGATTCCAATATTCAGGAATAGATTGGATGGCAGGTTTCCTCATGACATAATTCCAAGCATTTCAAGCGTCCAAGAAAATCGAGGCCCCAAAAGCATCGAGGGAAGTAAATTCCAAAAGCACTTTTGGGACTTGATTTTTAATTCAAAATAATGAATATTATCAATTAATTGGGGTTCGCTTTCGAATATTTCTATAATATTGTATTTTAACCACTTCTAATGTTTGTATTTGATCAATTTTATAAAGATTTGATTAATCCATGGGAATAAATGTGGATGTTTCCATGTATTTCCCACTTTCAATTTGAATTTTATTGATTATAAAGTGATCACTAATGAAAGTACTTTAGCAACTTTAAATTTAGAGCTTTATAATTAGATATATTTTGTAGATATAAATATATTTGCCAACTGCCAGTTTCCAGGGATTGCAGGTAAAATCCTCAAATCCATGGGAGATTCATTTGTATTGATTCTAATATTAATTTATTGCATATTCCCAAGGATTAATTGCCACTAATAATCAGATTCAGAGCCCAAAGAACGGGATTTCTCAGGTAGGAAAGGGATGCTTTTTCCTCCTGGGGGGTTTCTTTGCTATTGGTTTGCAAATGAGATACAAATAAATATGAATATATTTTAAAGATAATGAAAAAAATTGGAATGAAAAAATCCCAAAATTTCAATCAAATGCAATTTTAGCCATAATTTTGGGACTGAAATGTCGGGTCATTTCTCACAAAACTTCGTTCTTCCACGGATTTTCATGGATTTGAAATGAAAGCACATGGGAATGGCTTTCTGGGGAAAAATTACATGAAGATTTCACAAAAGAATCCAAAAAATTGGAATGAATTGAAAAATTTTTCACAGCGTGGAACAAAGGATTTTGCGGAGAAACCTGGCGATTTCTGGCTGGAAAATAGGGAAATTCCAGGAAAACACTACAAAACATGCCAGTGATTGTCAATAAATCGAGGGGCTCCGGGATATTCCTGAGAATTCGGGGGGAAAACCAGGATAAGGGGCATTAATGAGCCTCTGGAACACCTGGAAGGAAGCGCTTGGCACCTGGCCCCCCCCAGCAGCTCCCGGAGCTCTGGAATGCCGGGGCTGCCATCCTGCATCCCTCTGGAACGCCAGGAGACTTCTCCTGCGTCCTGGGGATGATTCCCAGGGAATTCCTCATTAATTCTTCCCGCCGTCGATCCATCAATCAGCCTCACAAAGGGCACGTGCCCGGAGCAGGTACCGCATTCCCAGAGCACCACATTCCCGGGGAACACACTCCCGACTCCAAGCCTTCTGGGCCAAGGCTCCGGGCGTTCCTGACCTTCCCTTGAGCCTCATCCCTCGGGAACAGGCTCCTTCCATCCCCCTGTTCCCAAACAAAGCCTCCGGAGCGCGCGGTACTTACTGAGGATGGCAAACCCGGAGGAACTTTCCGAACTTTCTTTGTCTGAACTTCTGGAAAAAAAAGGGGAGGAAAAGATGCTTTATAAAGCAGGAATATTTTTAGGGACCTCAGTGATTTCTCCCCCAAGATGTTCCCAGCAGGATTTTTTAGGAATTCCATTGGTTTCTACCCCAGGATTTTACTGGCTTGTCCCTTTCCCGCTGCGGCGAGGAACAATAATTATAAGGAACAAGAAATAAAGAACAAGAAATAATAAGGAATAAACAATTCCACGGGGAAAAGGCAGGAAATTCTTAATACTTGGGATGTGGGTGTTACAAGCTGTAGGTTTTGCCTCCGGCTCGGGGAAAATAGGGAATTTTGAAGGCTCGACGAGGCTGCAATAACGCCCGGGAGCGTCGCTCCGGCAGCACTTATTGTGTCCCTTCCCAAGTGCCGCTCGGTAAAGCGGGATTCCTCGGGAAGCGGCGGCAGGCCAGAGGTGCAGGGGTCACTCACCCATGGAGGAGCTGTGGAGAGGCCTCCGGCGCGGATTATTGCTGGGATACTGGTAGTACTGGGAGCCGGGCTTGGACGGGGACAGCGCTCCGGGGGTGCCAATGTCCATGTCCCCTCCCAGGAGACTTTGCTGCAAGGGATTCAAGGAAACAGGGATTTGCAGGATCCATCCATGCGACCTCCCTCATCATTAGCTGCTCATCCCTAAAAATAACCCGGGGAGGAAAGCTTCGGGAGCGGAGCGAGACGTGGGAACGGGCGGATCTTTAAAGGGGACACCACCGGAATTTCGCCTGCACCGAACGCCTGGGAAATGGGAGGAATTCGGGGCTTCGGGGAATTTCAGGGACTCTTCAGCCACTGCTTGGAAAACTTCGGGAGCTCTGCTGGCATGGATTTTGGAGGGAGGGAAGTACAGGGATTTAACAATAATGATAATAAAATTAAAATCATGGAATTCTGCTGCTTCTGTGTGGATGAAGCAGCTGCGTTGTCCTGGGAAAAACCTGGGAATCAAATCTATCAAGGCTTATAATATATATAAAAATCTCTAAAACATACATAAAATATCTAAAATATAGCTAAAATGCATCTAAAATGTATCTAAGATATGCCTAGTAGATAAATAAGAATAGATAAAATAGAAGTAAAATAGCTCTAAAAATAGAATATATCTAAATCCATAGAAAAGATCCAAGATTTAAAGGAAACATAAACAAATTAATATAAATATGGAAAACATATAAAAATATTTTAAATGTGCAATAGATAAAAGATATATGTTATATATATTATTTAAATTAAATATAGAAAATGTATGACAATTTATAAAAATATACAGTAAAATATATATGTCTAGAATGCATATAGAAATAGATAAAATATATGTAGGATATATAAAGTATGTATTTTATATGTAAAATATACATTATATATCAAATATATACTATATGAAATATATACCATATAAAAACATACTAAATATGTGTAATATAAATATAAAACACATATACAGTAGATACAAAATATGTATAACATACATGTTAAATAAAGTATATATTATGTATAAAATATACGTAAAATATATGTGTTATATATATAAAATATATGTAAAATATTAAACCCCCAGTGGGCTGGACAAGAGGAACGATCAAACCAGGGAAACAGCTGGAATATCACTAATATTTGGGAACTGACTGGATACAAAGCGCTCCAGAATCCCCAAACCAATTAAGGCTCTGGCACGGCAGCAGCGAGGACCTCACTCCATCCACCCACTTTATTCCCGGGAAACAACGGGATAAACCCCATGAAACCAGGGATTTCAAAATGGATTTGGAAAATACGGATTTGGGCGAGGATTCTGAGTATTTGCTTCGCTCCAGATTCCGGGAAAACTTCCCGGGCGCATCCAAGCCCGTGGGAAAGTGCCCGAGTGCATCCCAGCCCCGGGGGAACTTCCCGCGCACATCTAAACCCGGGATAAACTGCCCGGGCACATCCGACCGCGGGGGAACTTCCCGGGAAGATCCGAGGCCGACGGAACTGTCCGGGTGCATCCAAGCCCGGGATAAACTGCCCGTGCACATGCCAGCCCATGCCAGCCCGGGCCAAAGTGCCCGGCACACCCAAGGTCTGGGCGCAGCGCGCTGGGAGCGGTGCCTCGTGTCCCCCCCCAAGAGCCGCCCCTCCGACGCCCCCAAAGCCGTCGGCGGCTCTTCCCGCACTTCCCGAATTCCCGGCCGTGCGGCGGGGCCCGCGTTCGCCCTCATCGGCATTCCGGCGAGCGCGTCGGAGGGAGCAGCCGGAGCGCCATTGACATGCAAATGGCCCCGAGGAGCCCAATGCCGAGGGTGCCTCCGCTCCGCTCCGCGCCGCGCTCCGCCGGGAGCTGCCCGATCCCACGAGCGGCCGGCGCCGGGAACAAAGGGCTCCTTGTTGGCGCCGGGAGCCGCGCTCGGGGCTGCCCCGCTGCCCCCCGAGGGCCGCGGGCTGCCACAGCCCCTTCCCGGCGGGAGGGGGGAGCCGCGGCCGCCACACACCCCCAGCAGCGGCCGGGCAGCCCGAGCGGAGCGGAGCCCTTTCCCTGCAAAAATTCCTGCTGCTGCCCGAGCTGGACGTGCCCTGGCACTGCCTGAGGCCCTTTCCTCTCATGCCTTGTCCTCATCCCGTGTCCCCTCATCCCGTGTCCTCTCATCCCACGCACAAACAGGAGCCGAGGGATTGGGAAAATCACTTCCGCACCTGCCTCCTGGACAGGTCCCAAAATCTCCAGTCCCATCGTTTTCGCTCCTCTCTCCAATTTCATGGATAATCTCCACCTGCCACGAGGCTGCTCCGGTGATAAACAACACCTGCAGCAGCAGAAAAACCTTGGGAATCTCTCACATAATACAAAATAATAGGGAATAATAGAGACAGAGGTGCCAGAACTCCAGGGGAAAAGGAAAAATGGGAACATTCTTTGAAAAGAAGAGGATTTTTGGGAATGTCTCGGAGTGTTTCCGAAAGAACGTGGGCTTATTGCGAGGATTCTCAGAAAACAAATGGGATTTTACGGAATGCTTTGGCGCATATCACAATAAATACTGATTTATTGTGAATATCAGAAAATATGGGAATTTAGGGAATATTTTGGGTCATTTCACAATAAACATTAATTTACTGTGAATATCTGAAAATATGGGAATTTAGGGAATATTTTGGATCATTTCACAGTAAACATTAATTTATTGTGAATATCTGAAAATAAAAGCAATTTAGGAAATGTTTTGGAGTGTTTCCAAATGAATATCAGTTTATTGAGAACATTCTCTGGAAATAAAGGAATTTTAAGGAATTTTTTTTTTTTGACCTTTTCACAATAAATATTAGTTTATTGTGAATATCTGGAAATAAGGGAAATTAGGGAATGTTTTGGAGTGTTTCCAAATAAATATTCAATTTATTGTGAATGTTCTCTGGAAATAAAAGGAATTTAGGGAATGCTTTGGATCATTTCGCAATAAATATTGATTCATTGTGGATATCAGGAAAAAAGGGAATTTTGGGAATGCTTTGGGCCACATCACAATAAATAAGGATTTCTTGTGAACATTCCTGGCAAAAAAATGGGATTTTAAGGGCCAGGTGAGCACTGGTTTATAGTGAATATTCCCTGCAAATGAAGGGAATTTTGGGAATGGTCAGGGAATGCTGGGCTCAGGAATTCTCCCTGCACCTCGGCCTCCCCATAAAGCCGGACCTGCTAAAGCTGGGCCAGGTTTATCCCTGTGTGGGGAAGGCCAGGAGGCTCGGGATGAATCCCTAAATCCAGCTACTCTCTCCTTGCACTCCGAGAGAACTCCAAGCGCACCAAGAGCATTTTCCAAGGCCGGGGGAAGAAAGGAGCAGAAAAAGCCACGTCCCCTCCAGAGCCCAGCCTTCCTCATCCCAGAGCTGCAGAGGTTTCTACGGGACAAGAAATCCCAAAGGGGGTTTTTACAGGACAAGGAAATGAGGCGAGCAAGTTTAAGGGGGTCATTTCGGGAGGGGGTCATCCCGAACCAGGAATTGCTGGGAATTCAGCTCCCAGTGCCTCAGAGTTCCCAGCTATAAACAGGGAGGAAAACTGGGATGAAAATATATCCATATTTATCCCAAAATCCTATAAAAGGACCAGTAAGCTCTGCTCCGAAAATTCCAACCTTTCCAAAGCACCCCCGTGGAATGCAGGGTCTCCCTGGTCCCAGTCCCAGCTCTGGAAACTCGGGAGTGTATTGGGATCAGAGTCACCATTTCGGGAGAAAGGAGGAGGTTTCAAAGGGTTTCATGTCCAGAGACATCGAAAGACATTGGAATTGAAACCAAAAACAATTCCCCAAATTATCAAAATAAACAACATAGCAAAATCCTAAATTCCCAGGATTTTCCCCACGGAGCCACAGCCTTGGATTTCTTATTAATTCCAATCTTTTGTCTTGTTTTTTTAAGGTGTTTCTACACCTTCCTGGTTTTGTTATTTTTTTCCTGCTGCCTCCAAAACGGGAATAACAAGACAAAGAGTTAAAGCTGGAGAGGGAGAGAATCCACCAAATCCATCCAGATGGAAAGGAAATTATCCCTCCTGGAAAAACCCAACTGCCGCTGCTGCTGCAAAGCTCAGGGGCTGCTTTTTAAAGGAAAATTATGTGGATTTCACCAGAATATTTGTCTCGGGTTGAAGAGGTCGGGAAAAAACTGGAAATCATCCTTAGAAAAAGCTGGAATATTTTTCCTTTGTTGTGGAAACAGGTGGGATTCGAGTGCAGAATTTTCCTAATGAAAATAATTCACATTAAAGGGAACCTGGAAGCCAAAACCATGGCTCAGGGAAAAATCCCTGCATTTTGAATTCCTGGGATATTTTTTGTTGGCATCGATGCGGCATCAAGCCTGGAACGTCCCAGGCGGGAGGAAAACGGGATGAGCCTAAAACAGCTGAAGCTCCTTCCCTGAACGGCTGCCAAGGGCTGGGGTCGGAGCATCCCGGGGGTCCAGCTGCTTCCCGGGCCCCTCCGAGCTCTGGGATGTGGCTCCAGGGACATCTGGGCCCTTCTCCCAAAGCCTCGGAGGAGCCTCATCCAGGTGGGATCAGGGAAAAGCATCAGATCACATCCCTGGTTTCTCCCAACTGGGCAGGGGCAGGATAAGGAGCAGGGATGCAGGTTGGGAATCCCGGGATGCTCTGCACCTGCAGGTACTCAGCCCGGTGGAGCGGGAATGTGGGAGCAGGAATATCCACCTTCTGATGGAGAGGTGGCCCCGTGAGGCTGGAAGTGCCTCTGGAGAGAGCGGGAGGCTCCCAGCAATCCCTGCTTCCCTTCCCACACCTGGATCCACCGGCAACACCAATGCCTTTCCCGCTTTTCTAACAATTTATCAGGAGATTGAGCCCAAATGAAGCCATTTAAAGCAATTCCTTCTGCCACTGAACTTCCCAGTGATTTATCCTACAATTATTTCTTATTTCCTAGGAATTCCTGCCCTTTATCCCAGGAAACGGGCTCATCCCGCTCTTTTCTTGCTGCTCCGTCCCTCCAATTAAAATTCCTGACATTATTAAAGATCAAAGCTCCTTCCCTCCATTATTCCCGTTCAGATCCCTCTGCTCTCCCTGCCAGCACCGCTTCCCTGCTTTGTTCCCTCCGCTCCGGCACCGGGAATGTCGGCCGGGATGCGGCGATCCCGCCGTTCCCACCCTGTTTAATGAGGGCTTTTCCCAGGAAGAAGGGGAGCATGGAATGTGTTCCATGACCTTCCAGCTGGGAGGAGTCCCTCCGTGCACCTGGATCACCAGAGGCGCTCCCTGCTCCTCTCCCCGTGCTCCTGACCTGGGTGACTTTCCCAGTCTATTCCCTCACCAATTCCCAAAAAAAGTGGCTCCAGTGTTTTGGAGCAAAGAGGTCGAGCTTCATCAGCCTCTGGATTCAGCAAAAAAATACCTTTTGCACCCCAAAATCCCGGGAAATACAGGGAGGAAGGCATGGAAATATGGACAATCCTGGGATATTAATGGATGGGGAAAAAAGGCACCATAAGGGGTTGGATAATTCCCAGGAAGCCCCAGTTTTTATCAGGATATTCCTATGAATTATAAACTAAGAGACACAGATCCTGGTATCCCTGTTTTCCATGTACCATTTCCATGCCAGGCTGAAATTCCAAACACCTGCAAGTGCCCTCATCCCATTTTTTCTAAGCCTAAACCCTCTGGGATGGATGAGACGCTGAGGAACAATGAGGTGCAGAAAGGAATATTTTGGGAATATTTTTCCTGGGAAAAAACTTGTCACCGTGTTGGATTCTGCCTTGCTTCCCTTTCAAGATGATCAAGGGGGGATTTTCTACCAGGATTGGCTTCAAAATGTTCCTCTTTGGCAAATTATTTCGACAAATCCTTAAAGCCCGGCCCTGCTCACCTTACAAGGCCCTTGTCATCCCATTTTCCTGTGGAAATGTTGGATACAAAGGCCTTGCAAGCGGAATGCTGGCTCAGGTTGGCTCGGGGGGAACATCCCACCCTGGCTCCCCCTTAACAAGGGGTTTCGTGGCTGAATTCCCAAGTTTAATGAGAGAATCCATGTTTTCCCTTTGAATGGGAGAACACAGGGAAGGCTCGGAGAGCTCCCAGTGTTTTATGGAAATTACAGGGATAACGTTTGGAACCGAAGTCGCTGGAAAACATCTGAGAGACCAAAGGAACGACGGGGCCAAAAAGCTTCGAGAGCTTCCAAGGATTTTTAACCTCTTCCTGTTCACCAGCTGGGAATATAAACAGAGTCCCTTTTTTTCCCATGGGAACAGGAATTGGTAGAGAAAATTGTCCTGATCCTCAGAGGAGAAGCTGCTTCCACATCCTGACATGATCCAGCATCATGGATTTGGGAATGGTCACCCAGAGGGGTGGTGGATTCCCCATCTCTGAATGGGACCCAAACCTGGATTTTGGGGTTTTATGGAATCACATCCACAGCCCTTCCAGCTCCCTGGGAAAGGGAAGAGCCCTCCCTGTGGAATGGTTTGGGTGGGAGGGACCTTAAGGATCATCCAGTGCCCACCCTCTGCCACGGGCAGGGACATCTTCCATAGCCCAGGTTATTCCAGCCAGGTTATTCCAGGGATCCAGGGACAGCCACAGCTTCTCTGGGAATTCCATCCGAGCCCCTCGCCACTCTCACAGCCAGGAATTCCTTCTCAACATCCCATTCCCTGTGTCCTGTCCCTCCATCCCTTGTCCCCAGTCCCTCTCCAGCCCTCCTGGAGCCCCTTCAGGCCCTGGAATTTGCTCTGAGGTCTCCCTGGATCCTTCCCTTCTCCAGGTGAAGGTTCCCAGGTCTCCCAGCCTGGCTCTACAGCTCCCGGATCATCTCTGTGATGATCCCCAATGAGCTTCCTGGAGTGCCAAGACAGGAACGACGCAGAGACACGAGCCCAGCTCCCAGCACCGTCCTTTTCCCGGGAAAAGGCCTATTAGAGCTGTTTGTAATTCCGGAGCCGTCCGTGCCGCTCTGCACGCGCTCCATCCCATCAGTCCCAGCGTCAGGATAGCAGGGAGGTACCACATGCCCAGCAAACGTGACAACGAGTAGAAACTTCCATATGTGCTCCCGGCTCTGGGCCTGGAGGGAATGGCTGCTCCGCCAGCCCCCGGCGCTGCCAGGAGCGCAGAGCGGGACTGGCTCCGGCTCCACATGGAGCTGCTCGCAAGTTTTCCAAAGCTGGGCTGGGAATCAATCATTTTGCAAAGCTTGTCCAAGACTGGTCAGCACGGCACCATCTCCCCAGAGTGATTGATTCCAACTGGGAACACATATTAACCAGGGAACGGGGAGGAGCTGTGGAAAAGCAGCACTTCCCAAGGGTTTGAAACATGGGAGCAGGGCAGGGCACCTTCCACAGCCCCGGTGATCCCACCTGGCCTGGGGCATTCCCAGGGATCCAGGGACAGCCACAGCTTCTCCAGGAATTCCCTCCCCACCCTCACAGCCTGGAATTCCTTCCTGATAGGGATTACAAATAAGGGATAATTTTTCCAAGGAAGCTGATAGTTCCAAGCCACCAAGGCAGGGCTGGGAAGCTGCAGATGGAGGGTGAAATTCCGCCAGGAACTTCAGGAAGGAACCAAGCTCTGGATTGCTGGGAGTCTCTGAGATCCCTATCTGGGATTCCCGAGCTCTGCTCCTGCAGCTGAGGGCTGTGTGGAGTCCTGGAATGGTTTGGGGTGTGAGGGCTGGGAAAGCTCCTCCAGTGCCAGCCGTGCCGCGGGCAGGGACCCCTTCCATGGGCACTCCCAGCCCCATTCAAGCTGGGCACGGAGCTGCTCCCAGGGCTGGAGCCCCTCAGACGTGGAGCCAGGCTGGGAGCACTGGGGGTGCTCCCCTGGAGAAGAGAAGGATCCAGGGAGGCCTTGGAGCAAATTCCAGAGCCTAAAGGGGCTCCAGGAGAGCTGGGGAGGGACTGGGGACAAGGGATGGAGGGACAGGACACAGGGAATGGCTTCCCAGTGATTTAAATGGAATACTGAGAAGGAATTCCTGGCTAGGGGGCTGGGATGGAATTCCCAAGGATTCTCACTCACCTGGTGGCAGCCCTGTAAGTTGGAATCTCGTCCATATGATGAGTAGGAACCTCGTTCTGTTTTACCTGGGAAGAGATGGAAAATCCAGGTAAATACATGGATAACACAGAAACACACACAAAGCTTCTCCAGGGGCTTTAGAGGATGCTCATCCAGTCTTCCCAACACCGATTCCATATGTATTTATATATATATTCCATAGATAAACCAGGCACTGCTGCCACTGGAATACACAGAAAGGGATTCACAGTTTTCCTGCTGGGATGGATGGGATGGGAATTAAACTTCCTGGTGACAGTGATGGGAATTAAGCTTCCTAATCCTGGCTGCGCTGCTCCTGGAGCTGGGATTTGATGGGATTCCATGGGCTGGGTGAAGGTGGGAGCTGATCTCCCGCCTAGGCACCTGACATTCCCACCTCCTGGCTCTCGCAGCTTCCAGGAGTTGCTGGGGATGTGCTTCCCTGCTCTTTCCCAGGAGAAAATTCCCTCATGATCCACCTGAGAAGGAGGCATGGATTGGGCCAGAAGGGCCAGGAGCCAAGTGGGGATCTCTGTGCCCACCCCAAGCCCCTTTTTATCTTCCTTCCTTTTTTTCCCAGGAAGCTCTGAATGCTCCCATCCCAGAGCCCGACTCGCAGCATCGGCCCCTTCGCTTTTCCAGAGGGCAGCAAGGGGGATTTTTTGGGATTGAATGGGGAAGTGAGGGAGGGAAGAGGAGGTTTGTGCCAAGTGCCAAGTGGCGGCTGAGCAGCAGCGCCCCACGTGCTCCCAGACAAAGAGCAGGCAAGAGGGCTGATCCCAAACATATTGCCAGGGAAAGACCACCCTTCAGGAGAGGAGAAGCCCAGCAGGGGAAGCGGGGGAAGCACTGCTGACTAAACATCCAGGAGGCAGGAACAATTCCCCCCAAAATTCCCGGCATTCAGAGGCAGCAAAGCCCCTTGTGCAGCGCCCGGGATGAGGGAGCGGATGCTCCCTGTGCCTCCCGGTGATCCTGGGGATACTCCATACCCAGGAGCTGGGTTTGCTGTCGGGCTCCCTACTCCCAATCCCAGCCACATTCCATTCAGAAGCCAAGGCAAGATAGATCATCAAACAAAGGCTGCTAGAGCTCACTGAAATCATTCCCAAAATCCATGGACACATGCCGGCTCCAGGAGCCTTTAATATCCAACCACCGGCTCTGAGGGTCCTTTGTGGACACAGTTTGGCTATTCCAAGTGCCTTGGAATCAAAATTCCTTCTCCCCATCCCAATTTAAGCCTCTGGAGCCTTTTGTTTCTTCCTTGTTTTTGTTGTTTTCTGTATAAAATATTCCAGTACCTCACAAGTATTGCTGCGATCGGTGGGGGATTAGGCCTAACTTTAGGAAGACCTCGGAGCTGGGTGTTCCAAGATCACAGATAACCCTCCACTTGAGAATACCAGAGATAAGTCAGGATTGAAACCACAATGAAATCCAAACGGGGAATCCACAAGTTCAAGGCCGAGACACTACAATTCAATCCACGTGCTGCTCCCGTCTCCCTGAGAGGGTTGGGAAGTCTTCAGGAACAGCGAGAGCCAGGAATTGGGGGGCCAAAAATTCCCGAAAGGAAGCATGGGCTGAGGGGAGAGAGTGGGAGCACCTGGGCAGCCCCTTTGCCATCGTCTCAGGCGCGGCTTAATTTGCGTTTGGGCAGAAATATTTACCCCGGCACCAAAATAAACCCCCCGCAAATTACAAGTTGTCAGGGCTGGGCCGCGCTGCCGCTCGCGTGGGGGAGGAACAGGGACCGCCGGAGACGTGAATCATTCCCGGTAATTTGAGTGTTTCCATGACATCAATGGGCACCCGGCCAGGGCTCTGTCGAAGGCTCCGAGGTACCAAAGCGGCTCCGCAGCCAGCGGGAGATTGACTTGGCTGGGTTTTTTTTTAAGGATTGTGCTGCTCGGGAAAGATTTCATCTCCGGCGGCCGCTTTTCCCACCGAACCCGGCACTCCGGAGCTCTGGAGACAGTTTTGAGGTGGCTACCGGGAGCAACCCAAAAGCCACCTCCTGCACACCCCAAATAAAGGGAGGACTCTGGGAATCGTTAAAAACCCCCGGCTGGAGAGTCTGTGTGGATTCTGTGTGGATGCTGTGTGGGTTCCATGTGGATTTTGTGTGGATTCCGTGTGGATTTTGTATGGATTCTGTGTGGATGCTGTGTGGATTTTGCATGGAGATTTTGCAGAGAGTTTGTGGAGAGTTTGAGGGTTTTTCCCTCACCCGTAACCATCAAACCATTCCCGCTGGGTTGAGGGGGAACATCTTCCCTATAAATTATCCATTTCCAATTACCTCTGCTCCCGTCGCTTCCCCGGCACACACCAACGAGCCCTGTGACAACACCCAGCTCTTTAAACAACAACTGCTGGGCTGAGAAAAGCCGCTCCTCGATTTTCCCCAGTTTCCCAGGAACTCGGCATTTTCCAAGGGTTGGGAGGCGGAAGGCGCAGGTGCCCCGGCAGCTCCGGGAGTGTTCGGGGGGAAAGCAGAGGGAGCGCGTTCAGCGCCGTGGCTTTCCCGACGCATCCACTGCGGAATTTTCGAGCCAAGCCTCCAGTACTAGAATGCGGCAGGCGCTGCGGATATTTTTTGGCACAGAGACAAGGGTGGCAGTGCCAAAGCCCCATGGCTACAACTCCTCAAAAGAGGCAGGAGCGGAGCATTCTGCGCTCCTGTTTTTCCCGGCCGAGCGGCCGCGTTTTCCTGGAGAAAAGGCCCCGCTGGCCTGATTCGGGAAAAAAACACACCCCCCCCTCCATGCCACGGGGGAAAAATTGTGAGGGTGGGAGAGGGAGAAGGGATGGGGTGGATTTTTAGCTGTGCCAACGTGCTGCGAATTCCCGGCTCGGTGCTCCGGAGACTCCAGAGGCTCCGGGGAACAAAGCTCTGCCTGGAAGTTGGCCGGCACGGGGAGGAAGTTTGGGTGGGTTTGGGGAAGGCAGGGAAGTGCCGGAGCGTGGGGGGGACGTGGGGATGGATGTTCAGGGAACGGCCACAATGCCAATCACGGCACAGACAAAGGGAGAACTCCGAGCCGCTCCCGCTGGCCTGGCACACGCGGAATTGCGACTCCCTGCTCCCTAAATACCTCCGGGAAAAAAGCCGCCTTCTCTTCCCGGAACCCCTTTCTCCCGAAATATTCCCCGGGTGCTTTTCTTATAAAAGCAGCCCAGTCCAAATCATTCCATAAATCCACAAAGAGCCACTGGAACCATGGTGGGCTTGGAAAAACTGATTCAGCCCAGGAGGAATTCGAAGCAACTTTCAAAGGATAAATGCAAGTCATCCCAATCCCTGTCCTGGAGAAAAGGCACCTTGGCTGTTTTCTGGGAAGCAAGAGGAGAGGGATGAGGCCACTCTTCCAAATGCAGAGAAAAGGAAGGGAAATTAATTCTCTCAAATTTATTAATTCAATATTTCCCTCGATTCCATATTGAACATAATTTTTAAGAGAAATATTCCACCAGAATATTTTAATTTGGGATTTAGGGCTTGGTCAGGCAGGAAAACCTGGCTGGGGACAACCAAAACAGGCCTTTTATCAGGCACTGGAATTTTCATGGCTTCAAACAGATTTTGCTTAAATGTATTTGTTATTTTATCCCTGTATTTTCGGCATTTTGAATAGTTAAGGATCGTTCCCTCCGATGTCCGACGGCTCAGCCGGGAATGGAACCCGACTGAGTCCCATCACTGGCGAATTAAACACAAATTAAAGATGAATTTAATGCCAAATTAAAGGGAAATTCCAAAAACCAGCCTAGGAATGAGCTGGGGAATATTTGGGATGAGCTCCTGAGCAAAGGGAGCACGGGACGAACTTCCAAGATCCCCGGGAATGGACACACAGGGGCTGCTGGACAGAGCACAGGGAATTCGGGGGAAGCATCAAACAGCTGAATTCCACCTCAATCCCTGGCTTTGCATCCCAGATTTTCTGAGGCTGGGCTGCAGGAGATGCAGAGTGAACGTCTCTGAATCCCAGATTTCCAGCCACCGGCATGGGCTCTGCCCGCTGCTGGGTTATCCATCAAAAAAAATAGGGATTTGTTTACCTGAGAGATTAAAATCCTGCCTCATTTCAGCAGAAAAATTAACCTAAAAATTGTAGGGAATTAGGAATTACCCAAGGAAAACCTCCTTGAAATAAATAGGAATTTTAGGCCATTTATCCAATACCTGTGAGCAGCTCACCCATGGAGGAAGAGAGATATAGAAATAGAATACATATATATCAAAAATATTAATTTATATAAATAGAATTTTATATATTAATATAATCTTATGTAAATATAATTTAATATACATAAATATAATTTCTATATGTCCTGCCCTCTCCATGGGCACCTTCCCAAGGTATTAAAAATGGAATTACGAATGGAATCAGAACTGGAATTTCAAATATCCCACCCACATTCTCAGCAGAGGAGTCAGCACAGAGTTTTCCTATTTTTCCACAACTTTGGAATATTCTGTTCTTTAAAAGAGAAAAATAGGGAAAAAAAAAAAAAAGAAAGAAAAGAAAACAAAAGGGAAAAAAGGGGGGAAAAGGGAGGAAAAAGGAGAAAAAGGGCGAAAAGGCAGGACAAAGGGAGGGGGTTCTTTATGCAGCACCATCAAAATTCCAAGGAAAGCAAATCCCAAAAACCCATAGGAAAATAAAGCTACACGGTGTGAACCGAACGCAGGCAATTTCAAGGTGGGAAGTGGGGCTTCGGCGACGGCTCACTGGTTAAACAGGGAAAGTTAATTCCCAAAAATCCCCAAATTCCTTCCTTACACAAACAACACCCATGGATCCCTGTCTATCCATGAATATGATCCCAACCAGCTTTGCCTGGCTCATAGAATTCAAGGATAGGGATGGGCCTGACCTCCACGACCCCTCCTGTGCTTCTTCCTCACTCCAGGAAAATTCCAGACTAAGATTTTTTAGCACTGCCCACAATTCCTGAAATGATGAACCCAAAATTCCTGAAACAGGGAATCCAAACCAAAAGGTGGAGGCAAATTTATCCCTGGATTTCTTTAACTGATCCAATCTTGGTGCCGGTTCTGGGGAAATCTGGGATTTCTCCGTGTGCTTTTCAAACTAAAAAATTCACAAAACTGGACTTGGAATTGTAGGAATAATGATAAAAACAAGGAATTTCGAGGAGCAGGTTCTCCCAGATTTATATTAAATGCTCCTTTAGTCCCACAGTTAGGCAACCAATCGATAACATTCCAGGGATTTCAGGGATTAATAAACTGGATATCAAATCTAGGCACTAATTGAGAGCAGAATAATGAACTTCCCTAATTAAATTAGGGATTTGCTGGAACAAAACGACGGTTTCTTCCCAGTCTGACGGAAAAATAGGGGTATTTAACGAGGTGGGGAAGCCCTAAAGATTCCTCGGAGCAGCAGGGCCCGAGGCCACCCCAAGGGCCTCAGGAATCCAAGATTCCACGATGAGAAGGAGAATTTTGGGAGACAATCCTTCATTTCAAGTCACTCCCTAAACACCTTTAGCCTCCTGTTCCTCCTTCATGTGGAATTCCAGGCAGGAGGAGATAATGAGGATCATCTCGGCCTGAACACCTGGAAACAGGCGAAGAGAGGAGGAAAATTCCAGGAAAACATATTTATAGTGGTTTATCCTTCTTACTCCTGGAATGTAACAGGGAAAATGGAATGAGAGAGTTCCTTCTGGCCCAAACCGTTGCAGGATTCCGTGATCCCAGAAATCTCAGCACCCACAGCATCACCCGCACATCAGAGAAGGAGAGACATTCCTATAAAAATGGGAATAATCCTCATGTGGAGATTAAATCCCCAAGTTTTCATTCCCACACAAATTCTATTTATTTATAAGATTTTTCAATCCATAAAATTCAATTTTCAAACAGATAGGATTGGGGTTTGTTACAATTTCCCTCAAAAAACCAACAATTGGGATCATTTGGATCAGCTTGAGGGACAGCACAAACCCCAAGCTTCCCAGGGGATGGAAAAGCATCAGGAATGGTGTGATAAACACCAAATAATGGGCTGAAATTCCCAATAATGTCCAGTCAGGAATGCCAGCAGAGGGCATGCACACCCTAACCAGGCCCTTCCACGTGGGAACTGACACTTCCCAGATAATTTGGGAGTTATTTGGGCTGAGACTTTATAGAAACTCCCCATAGAGAAGGATCCAGGGAGACCTTGGAGCAAATTCCAGTGGCTAAAGGGGCTCCAGCAGAGCTGGAGAGGGACCTGGGACAAGAGGTGGAGGGACAGGACACAGGGAATGGCTTCCCACCAGTTTAGATGGGATATTGGGAGGGAATTCCTGGCTGGGAGGGTGGAGAGGGGCTGGGCTGGAATTCCCAGTGAAGCTGTGGCTGCTCCTGGATCCCTGGAAGTGTCCAAGGTCAGGCTGGAATAACCTGGGATAGCGGAAGGTGTCCCTGCCCATGGAATGAGATGATCCTTAAAATCCCTTCTATCCCAAACCATTCCACAACTCCTTGAAGCACCAAGGACACTCATCCACTGCCTCTTCCAACCACGGAACTCCTGAGAGTAATTCCCTATCCACAGAATCGCTCCCCCCCCACAGCCCTTTGCCCCCCGGAGCTCCTTATCCCAGAATATCCCTGTCGTTTAATCTGCAGTGCCTGTGGGAGCCGCCCTGGATTCCCAAGGTCTGCACGAGGCCACTGCGCTCCACGGAGGTCACGGCAGAGCCTCCCCAGCCCCGGAGCGGGAATGCCGAGGCTTCCCTACTCCCGAGCCCTCTCCTCCCACCCATGGCACAGTGTGTCCGACGCCCGTGCCATCCCGGCTGGCAGGCCGGGCGGCCGGGAAAAGCGGGAACATTCCCTGCCACACGGGTCACCCTCGGCGGGGGAACGGAGCGCGTGGCTCCGCTCGGCGGCTCCGTCCCGATCCCTCATCCCGCGGCCCCGCAGCTCCGGGGGAAATGCAAGAGAGGAGCCGAGTGCTCAGAGCGAAAATCTGCTTCCAGGACAATCCATTATATCTGACAAGTTAAATGTTCCATGGGAGACCAGATGGCACCGGAGCGGGGCCGGCGCTGGAGCCGGGAAACTCGGCAAATGCATCACAATTAAGGAGTTGCGCTCCCGACTTTCCTTGGATGGACTCACATTCCATCCGGGAGACTGGGGAGCCTTCCCAGTTTTTTCCAAGTGCTTTCGGGCCCCCCAAAAGGATTTTCTCCCCAGATTTAGGGGCTTAGGTGTACCAAAATCCCGCTCAGGGAAAGGCTATACCAGGGAATTCACTAAATCCCTGATATTCCTGTTATCAACAGACACAAACCCAAGGATAACAAGGATAACAAACATCTCTGAGCAACCTGGGCCATGGAAGGTGTTCCTTCCTTCCTTCCATGGCAGGGTTTGGAATGGGAGGAGCTTTAAGGCCCTTCCAACCCAACCTGTTCCAGGATTCCATTCTTAAAGGCCGAGGAAAAAGCAAAGCCAGTAAAAAAGAAGGAAACAGCCCCAAATCCCTGTTCCTCGGGGATGAGTTGCCCCCAAGAATGTCATGCCAGGGATGCCGGCTTTTATTTTGGGTTATGATTTCACTGGTTTTCCCCCAAAAAATTCCCAGGAATCCTCCCAGGACGCAGATTTTAAACCATTGCTTGTTTAATTGGGCACATCCCAATTATTTGGCTCCTGCAAACATTCCTGGCATCCCTGAACCACTGGGAAGAAAAATGCTTGGAAATTGCTGTTTCCTTTAACAGGGAATTTCTGGGGGCTTGTGAAATATCCTAATTCTTACAGGATCATGGAATAAACTCACTGCTCCAGGATATTTCATTGGTTATCCATAGCCATGGATTCCATGGAGCAGAAATGGGAGCGGGAAAGAGGAATCCAGCTGAATTCACCCCTGGAATAAAGCTTTGGAGACTCCATATAAAGCCTGATCAATGATGAATTCCTAATTAAATGGCCATAACAAAAGCCAAGGAGCTGCTAAATCCGGGGCTGAGCTTCCACAATTTGTTAGAAAACCGGGAATTGTGGAAGGGCTTTATTTCCCAAATTCCCTGTTTCTGAGCCGTTAAGGAGATGAAAACTTTAGGGAAGGATTTCTTTTCCTTAACCCATGATTTTAATTAGAAGATGTTGAAAAAGAAGGAAAAACAAATTAAAGAGGAAAAAATTGGAATTATTGTTTTCTTATCAAAAAAGTTGAATATATGGGATGTCAAATTTAATGAAGCTAAAAAACAATTAAAAAGGAAAAAAAATCGAATTGTTCTTTGCTTTCTTATCAAAAAATCTAATGGCACTAAAAATTATCCAATTCCAAGCCTGGAATGTTGGCAATTCCCAAAATTCCCCTGGTTTCAGGACATAAAGGAGACCCACCACAGAGAAAGTGCCACAGGGAAGGGAGTTGGTCCTGGAGCCACTTGCAAGCCTCAACAATTCCACCCTTGGGAACAGGGTTTGTCAGGAAGTTGCAGGAAGCTCTGCCTGATGCTCCTGGGATGCTCCATTGGCCATTCCCACCCCCTCAGTCCCTGTGGGAATGTCCCAGGCCATGCAGGACATGGAGGTGGCTCCAGCAGCAGCTGAGAACTTTGCACATCCCAAATCCCAAATCAGAAGGACAAGGAGACAGTCCTGGGGGTTTATCCTTTACCACGGCTTGGAAAAGCCAGGGATAATTCCCTCTCCTCCCTTGCTAAAGCACCGGATCCCAGGGGAATCCCACAGCCTGCCAGGATGGGGCCGGCAATGGGCTTCACTCCCCCAAGTATTATCAAAATTACCCAATTATTTCACCTAATTTATATTTATTGTATTCCTCTAATCCATTAAATTCCCTTTTCCCCTTGGAAACCATCCCTAAATTCTGCCACCTGCCTCTCAGGCCTCATCCCGTTCCAGACCCCAGTGCTTCCCATTCCCTATAAATGAAATCAAATTAAATAATCATATTTTTGGTTCAGCTCTTCCCAAGGAAATCTACCAATAATACGTGGATTTTTAAGGTTATTTTTTGTAAAGAGCTCGTGGAATATTTATTGAGGCTGGATAACGTATTCCCAGGGTTTTTTTGAGCTTTTAAATCCAAATATTCCTCACCTTGTTCCTGCTTAAAGGGACTATTTCCATCTATCCAGCCCTTCCCAAGGCAAACCCAAATTCCTGCTAGAAAACAAGGATCAAGTGGAATTTATAGGAAATGTATCTTAGCAGAATCATTCCCAGTTTCCCAATGGCAAAGGAACAATCTGTGCCAATATATTCCTTACAAAATAAGGATTTGGGGGAAGTTTTTTTGTTGGTTCTGATTTTTAACCCAAATTTGGAATTTTTAAAATGAAACCATTTTGTGCCGAGACAATAAAATGTGGATTTGACTTATTTTATCCCTCTTCGTTCCCAGGGTTTTTTAATTAAAAATACCCCATATTTCCAGTTGATGCTGTTCCAACCACTTTCCTTATCCCACATTTTTACTCCTGAGCCCAAAACCATGATTTTTTTGGGGGAAAAAAAAGGACGCAATCCCAGTTTTATTGTATGGAAGGGAATGAAACAGCTCCGAGAAATGTCGGGATGAACGGCTCCATTCCGATTGTTTACAGGTGCCACTGCACCATCTGCCTGGGCATTCTGCCCATCCGAAGGGAAATTATCCCGGAAAAATAAACCCCGATCATTTAAACCTCCCGAATTCTTTGATATTCAAATATAAATCATGTTCTAAAGTCTGAGATTAAAAAGTTCTTAAAAATTGAATTATCTGGGCAGAATTGGTGCTCAAATCGATGGGGAAAGAGCTCTTCCTGGAGCTGGGAATGGTGGAATTGCTCTGGATCGGGCCGCTCTTCCCTGTGAGCAGTGTCACCTTCCTCCTCCTCACGCTTCCCATTCCCACCTGGACACTGGTTTGGGGGGGAACAATAAATACAAACAATCCCAACACAGGGAATTGCAATTGCAGGTTATTTTCTTTTCCTTTGGAATTGTGTTGGCACCGGAGGACCGTGGGGGCTCCCCATGGCGTTTTCCTGACACAACCCCACCACCAGCAGCACACAGGGAAAAGGTGGAACTCTTGGAGGCCCTGGAAGGAACTGAAGGGCGGAAGAAGGGTTGGGAATGCCAGGAATAAGGAGCGGGAGCAGCCGGGGCCAGATCCTGTCCCAAGGAATAAGAGCATGGATGGATCCAGAACCAAGAACAACAGGATCACGGCCAGATCCTGTCCCAGATCCCATCCCAAGGAACAGCAGGATCACAGTCGGATCCTGCACCCCACACCGAGCCACCACCGTGGTGATGCTGATGGATCTGTCCAGGCACGAGGAACCCTTGGATGCACAAACAACCCGGGAACGAATTGGATGAGGTCAGGAGTGAACACACCGGCAGCGCTTCATCCCCTCCGAGTTCACTCACACACAGGGAGAGCCAAAGGGAAAATAAAGAGGAGTGAAAAGTTTTCCTGCAATTCCCATATTCCTGCTGGGGTTGTTTTTCTTCCCTGGTTTTTTGGGAGGGGGCCAGGGCTGGAAGGAGTTAACGGCTCCCTCCCCTTCATTTGCATCTGGTGCTTTTAGTGTGTGTGTGTGTGTGTTGTGTTTTTTTTCCCTTCCCTGAAAAAGTTGGCAGAGCCGCCGATTTTCCATAATGCAAGCATTTGGGAATTGTGAGCGGAATGAAACCGATCCAATCTCCTGACTGCGACATGAATTTTCATTAATTACAACCTTGTCAGCAAAAGCATTATCAAAGCTGAATATGAAAATGCTAATGAGCGCTCATTTGCATATTTTTCTTTGTTGGAATGTCATTAATTATTACATTTTATGATGATGAATGCAGCTGTCGAAGCTCTCCGATGCATAATTAGCCATCAGAATGCCAGGAGCCGATCAGCACTTTTGGGGCAAAAGCAGAAAAAACAGGCAAAAAGGCGACAACCCCCCGAATCTTCCCGAAAACGCCGAGGCGAGACCCCCGAAGGATGTTCGTCCCCATCGCGGGAGCGGCGGCGGCGGGATGGGTTTCTCGCGGGTTTACACGGCACGATTTGGGATTTTTTTTTGTTGTTGTCGCGGCTCTTAATAAAAAAAAAAAAAATAAAAAAAAAATCGTTATTCCAGCTTAATTAATGCCACGCTTAATTATACCGCCATGATGTCAGCGGTTTTAATTAAGCGCTGGCGCGGGGACAGGAGAGCTCCTCGCCGCAGTAAGAGTCGCCGCTGGCCGGGCCGGCCGCGGGTGCGGCGGGAGGCGGCGGGGCCGGGCGCGGGTGCGGGTTTGGCGGGGCGGGCGGAGCGGCGGGCGCGGGCCGGGCGGCGGGAGGCGGCGAGGGGAGAGCAGATGGGCCCCTTCCACATGAGCGGCGCGATCAATCACAGCTGAAGGGCCCAGGTGCGGCGCAGCCGCGCGGCGACGCCCCATTTCACAGTCTGTCACACTCGCACACACACGGCCCGCAGCGCCCGCCCCCGGCCCGCCGCGACCCCCGCGACCCCCGCGACCCGCGCGGCGTGGCCAAGGTCGGCAGCGGGGCACGGGGGGCCACGGAACGGCTGGCCGGCGAGGGAGGTTGAGGATCGGCGCGTTCCACCCCCTGCCGTGGGCAGGGATACCTTCCATAGACCGGCTTATTCCCACCTCGGACACTCCCTGGGATCCAGGGGCAGCCGCAGCTTCTCTGGGAATGCCATCCCAGCTGCTCACCACACTCACAGTCAGGAATTCCTGCCCAATATCCCATCGAAACCAAAGGGAAGCCACTCCCTGTGTCCTGTCCCTTCATCCCTTGTCCCCAGTCTCTCTCCTTTAGCCTCCTTTAACCCTCCTTTAGCCTCCTTTAACCCTCCTTTAGCCACTGGAAGGGGCTCTAAGGCTCCCTGGAGCCTTCCCTTGTCCAAATGAACACCTCCAAGGATGAGCATGGACCTCGTGGTGCACGTGGATACCATAACCCCCCTAACTCCCACTCCAAGATATTCCCATAGGGCTCAGGCACCCCAGAGCCTCCCATCAACCCTGGATGGATGCCAAGGAGGGACCACACTCCAAGCACTGCATACCTGCTCCTCCTTCCTGAGCCCCAGGAAAGGGGAATGCTGCAGGAAGGAGGGATTTGCACCTATTCCATGGCAGAGCAGCAGTGGGTGACATTGGCACAACACTGCCCCTCGTCCCCTTCCACCTGGATGGAACAGAGATGAATCTGACCCACCTCAACCTGAGCGTGACCTGCCCACTTCCCAACAAAGCTTGGGAAGATCCGCAAATGTCAGCCAGCTGTGGCTGCATCATCTGCACAACCAGAGAGAGGAGAGAGACAACTCATCTTTGGAAAACCAACTGGGAAAAAGCCCTTTGGAAGCTTAACGAATAAAGAGATGAAGGATCAAACCCCCTGTGGTGACCTGGGGGATGCACCCACATCCTGATGAGATTTGGGGATACCTGCTTCCCCATCCAGAAACTGCAGGAAGCAAAACTAAAGCTCCCAAAATGGAAACACACCCCCCTTTTTTTCCCCCAGAATTTCTTTGAAAGTTGCCTGAGCTGCAACAGCTGCTGCATTAATAATATAAGGAAAAATGGGATTTCTGAGAGGATTCGAGGAAGACATGAAGGCACTGAGCTGAAAATACCCCTTTCTCCAAACCAACCAATTATTAATCCCCTGCTTTTCCCAGGAAGGGCCAGAAGGGGTTTGTGTCACTCTCACCCTCCAGAATGCCCCCACTGGCATGGATAAATCCCCCTTTTTTTGGCTCCAGCACAAAAAGCAGATGTGAAGGGCTCCTTTCAAATGAAATTTCCAAAAGCTGAGCTGGTGCAGCTCCACATCAAAGGCACCCAAACCGCAACTCCTCCCCCTTCCCAGATAATTGCAGGGATCTATCTGGTGTCCTTTGGAAAAGGTAGAGCTCCAAGTCGGGTAAATAATGAGGGTGGGTTCCCTCTGCCCCAGCCCCTGCTGCCTCCACTTCCCAGGGCTGGGAATTCTCTCTTGTATTCCTGCAGATCCCTTTCCTGGCAGAGAGGAGCATCCCAGGAGGGATGGAGGGACAGGACACAGGGAATGGCTTCCCACTGGTTTAGATGGGATGATACTGGGAAGGAATTCCTGGCTGGGAGAGTGGGGAGGCCGTGGCACAGGCTGCCCAGAGGGGCTGTGGATTCCCCATCCCTGGAAGTTGTTCCAGGCCACATTGGAGCAACCTGATCTGTGGAAAGTGTCCCTGCCCATGGCAGGGGCTTGGAATGAGATGATCCATAAAATCTCTTTTATCCCAAACCATTCTATGATTCTGTGATGGAGCTCTCCAGGTCCACATTCCCATATGATTCCTATGCCACATCCAAACCTCTCTGAGTTCATAATCCATGAGTCACCACTGCAGAAGGACCCAAATCCTGCAATCTCCTGCTCCACCTTCCCAGTGCAGCCAGAGGAGACGGATAATTATCCCTGATGAACCCCAGCACAGACTGGACTCCCTGTCCACGCACCCTGCACCTCCCACTGGGATTTATTCCTTGGATTCCCCTGCTGACCTTGGGAAGTCACAGCTTTACGGCCCCTTATTGAGGAAAATCTACTCCTCCCACCCCAGCAGGACCTTCCTGTGGCCAAGAGGGGCTGGAATTTCTGTAATTCCTCTAAATGAGCAAAAATGGAGATGAAAATGGGAAATTAGGGATCTGGAAGGAAGGAGCGAGCAGAAAAGCAGGAAAGTGATCCGCATTCCTTTGTCCTTTTTGCCTTCCACTCTTAGCTCTCTCCCTTCCTGACTCCTCTGTCCTTTATTATCCCCTTTCCTGTGGTGATGCTCCAAACTGGCAAAAATTCCTGACTGCACAGGCGTGGAAACTGGCCCAAATTCCAAATATAATCCCAAATCTAGGCCAGGGGTATATTTGGCAAACACAAATCCCTGCCAGATTTACACAGCTCTAATAATAAGGTGACGAGGACCATGGCAGGATTAGGGACGCGGCTCCCTCGGCCCTCCCAAAGTGCCAAAAGAGTTTTCTTTGACTTCTATTCACCCTTCCCAACGGATCTCACACCATCAACTCCGGGGGGGGGCGACTGGAAGGGAAATGAAACCCCCAAAAGACCAAGCAACCCTATTTTGGGACTGGGGCGGGGGGGTTGGATGTGCTGTTTCCCATCAGCTCTAGAATATGTTTCTCCCCATTAAGCTGGAACACGAGTCCACACAGAGCATGGAAAACACAAGGAGATTCCCATCATTCCTGATGGATTTCCAGAGCCCATTCCAGTTGCCATTCCCTTTGGAGCCCATGTTCTGTTCCATGCACTATGGAAGCTGCAGGTTCCCATCAATTTTTTTCCTTCCTTATCCATCACTGAAGTCCTTTTCACACGTTTAAACCTCCTAAAATCCCTCATCCCCCTCATTCCCATCCAAGACGGTCCATCTCCAGTCAGGAGGAGAGGGACATCCCCTTGTGCCCCATCCACATCCACAGCTGTGCATGTCCATCCCTGGAATGTGCAAGGCCAGCCTGGACAGGGCTTGGAGCAACCTGGGCTATGGAATGAGGTTGAAATGAGATGATCCTTAAAGTTCCTTCCAACCCAACCCATTCCAGGATCCAATAAAAAATAAACTATATTAGGAAGAACTTTTTAGGGTTTTTATAACTAGAGGAGCCACGTTCCAATGCCCATATCCAAGCCACATCCAAGTGCCCATGCCCAAGCCATGTCCCAGTGCTCATATTCAAGCCATGTCCGAGCGCCCATTCCAATGTCAAGGGCTCATCCCTGTGGCAGGATTCTCCCACCCAGATCCTGCTGGATCTTCTCTTCCCTCCCTTTCATGTGCAGCCTGTTCCCCTGAGCTCTGTCTCCTCAGCAAATCCCATTACACGATGGAACAAATATGTGGAGGGAACAAGCTGAGCTTCAAAGCCCAGGCCCTTCCCAACATTTTCCAGGTGTGCACCACATGAGCGGGGCCTGGGATGGCGACTGCTGGGGGGGGTGATGACAGCTCCGGAGAACAGGATCAAAACCATCCCACATGGAAAAAGAATATCAAAGCCAGGCAAAGACTTGCTTTGCCAGGCAAAGAGGGGGGGCTGACTCCAAGAAATCCTCCTGGGAATACTGGGGTGGAGAAACAGGGGAGGCAAACAGGACACGCTGGGTCGGCCACACTCCAACAGCGTTTATGGGGTTACAAACCAGATCCCGACTAACACAGCTTCCCACCAGGATAGGGGCAGGAAGGCAACTCCCCAGGTGGATCTGAAAACAGGGATATGCAGCCTGTGGCAGCCAAGTGCTCCCAAGGGGATCGCATCGTTCCCCGTTGTAAGGGAGGTCCCCACTGCTCGCCATTGCGAGGTGGGGCCGCACTGCCCTCAGCAGACCCTGTGAGGGGTTTCATG
>NW_020956692.1:0-31743 GCF_003031625.1 Empidonax traillii | reverse complement strand
CCATTGAGGGGTTTCGGTTTAATTAATTCCTTTTTAAATACTGGTTCTGGAAGTGAAAATCAAGAAGGGAATAGGGAAAGGCAAAGGCAGGGGGAAGGAGATAAAGTCATGGAATGGCTTGGGTTGGAAGGGACCACTTTGTTCCAACCCCCTGCCATGGGCAGGGACAATCTTCCACTATCCCAGGTTATTCCAACCTGGCCTTGGACACTTCCAGGGATGGGGAATCCACAACATCTCCAGGTAAGCTGTGCCAGGGCCTCCCCACCCTCCTAGCCAGGAATTGCTTCCCAAGATCCCATCTAGCCCTGCCCTGTGGATGCTGAGGGCACTAAGGGTGGCCAGGAGGTGTTTGGCTGGATAAACATGGAATAGTCCTTTTTCTGCTCTTAATTAAGGATTCTGGGATGGCTCCTCTCTAGTTTAATCCCTCCACTGATGTTCTCACCCACCATGTGATTCCCCAGTCTGGAATAATCCCTATTTCCTTCAATATTTCTCGCCTCTCTCCTGGGAAATTTAGAGCCGATTCTGGCATCTGTTCCCCGTCCTCTTTTGTGAACACTGAGGCGAAAAATCCATTTATTTTTCAGCAGTGTCTACATCATCTGTCAATAAATTCCCCTTTCCAGCTCTGAGAGGTCCTAAAAATTCCCTGTTCCAGCCTCGTGCTCCTTCCACATCACGATAATCTGTCGGGATTGTTTATCTTCACCCCTGCCTCTCCCTTCACTCTCAGCTCCTCTTTTAACACTAAACCTCGTCCCACACCTTCCCTGAACTTGGAATTTTACACCTTTATTCCTGATTTCCTTTACTTCCATTCTTTTTTAATCCACGCTGCTTTTCAACAATAATTCCCCCAAATATAAAAATAAAAATAAATACCCACAATGCCAAGCATTGGAATATTTGATCCTTGGCCTAATTCCTTCTTTCCCACACCTAATCTCCATGTTTGCTTCCCAGAATATTCCTCCCCATCCCTCCTTTTTGGAATATTAAGGCAGCAAAAGTCTGTGGGATAAAGGGATAAAAGGGAATACTCTGATTTTGGTTAGAGAGGAATATAATGGAATAAAGTGCTGCTGGTTCCCATTAAATCCATGCTCTGGAGCTTTTCCCTTCGCGTGTCCTGGGATCAAAGTGTCCCCCCAGCCTTGTGTGGTGGGAGAACTGGTGCTGCCTTTAATTCCAACCATATGGCAGAGGGATCTACTGGCATGAGGCTGCAGAGAATTCCTGGACTCTCCTGTCATCCCTCAGACTGGACTGACCTATTCCGTGCCTCCATCCCAATGCAGATGGAGAGCCGAGGGAAAAGTCATTCCCAGAACAACCGGAGGATGGGAATTCACATTTTAACTACAAAAATCAAAGGATTTTTTGCTTCCAGAGCAGCACACTTCCCCACAGAAAGCGAGGATCTCTCTGTCCTGGATGGAGATGGAAAATCCCTGCAGGAATTCAGGGAGCCCTTAGTTTTAAGCACCACATTGCAAAGCTCAGCCTAAACCTAAACCGGCAGTGCAGTTCAGCCCCCCCAGCCCCGGCAGATCCATCATTTTCCAGCAGAATCCACCAAACCTCCCCAAAACAAGTTGCTTTTCTGTCTCCAGCTCCTCCTTTAATTCCCCACCTCTCCGGGCTGGGAAGTTCAGACTGCAGGGCCGGGCTCCGAGTGCTTATTAATTAAACTGGGCTTTGTTGGCCACTCCGGGCTTTAACCAGGAGCATAACAAACCCATTGTTTTTCCCTGCCCAACGGACCGTGAGCGCCTATGGAAATGACCCACTAATTCACCAAATTGGTTTTGTTTCCCAGATTTTCCCACATGTCCATTTTCCAGCTGTAATGCAAATCCCAGCCCAGCGTGTCTCCCCCAACAGCCCCGGGACCCCGGGTGAGGCTTGGGGAAAAACACTCCAGCCACAGAAACTTCATCCAGAAAACTCCAGGAAACTGGAATTCACTCAGAAACCTTTTGTTTGGTTGGTTGGTTTTTTGTGCTGGGTTTTTATTTTGTATAGATTTTTTGTAATTTGTTAATTATTGGTTGTTTTATTCCTTTTCAAATTATTATTTTTCATTATTGTTTTTACATTATTAATATTTTAATTATGGTTATTTGAATTTTTTTTTTTTTCATTCATAGAATCCTGGAATGGGTTGGGTTGGAAGGGACCTTAAATCCCACCTCGTTCCCAACCCTCCCATCACGAGCAGGGGCAAATCCCACTTCCCAGACTTTCTTACCTCTCCGTGAATATTTTAAGGAAGTCACTTCCAGGTTTCTCTTAATGCCCAGACAGGTGGGAGCTCAAAATTCCTTCTGCCACCAACACCAGCAACAAAAACTTGGAAAGCTAAGCTCTAACAATCCCTGGGAAGGGCAGGAGCTCCTTAAACACTAAAGCACCTCTGCATGTCACTGGAGAAGCTGTTTCCCTATCCAGGGAATAAATCCAGCTCTGAACCTGGCATCACAAAGGGAGAGCTGGGCAGGGGGCTGGAATTATGGGCAGGAGACTGGGATTATGGGCAGGAGTTTGGGATAACGGACAGGAGACCAGGATTCCGGGTAGGAGGCCATTCCCGCAGCCTCCAGAGAGGACAGCTCCAGGCTGTCCCACAAAACAGCCTGGCTTGTTTGAGTCCCACATCCCAAGGAATGTAAACTTGCCGGCAAACTCTGCAGGCCAACCTCATGTTTCAATTGCCAGAGCCGACAGTTTCTATTTACACATCTCTGCTCTTCCCAAGGAAATGGAGATGTCCTTGTCATCTCCTTTCTCCCGGACTGTCAAGTGGCTGGAGTCGGATGCTGGGCCTGGAATCCTGACTGACAGCACTGACAAATCTATTAACTCCTGCTTGGGAGCAGGAATGTGTTTCTCCTTCCAGCTTTGTGTCTCCCACAAAGCATTTTAAAGCACCTTTCCAGGTTCCACTTGGCATTAAATCATGGCTTTGGAATGTCTCCAAGGATGGAGCATCCCTGGAGTGTCCAAGGTCAGGTAGGACGGGGCTTGGAGCAACCTGGGATAGTGGAAGGTGTCCCTGCCCATGGCAGGGGGTGGGATAAATTGGGCTTTAAGGTCCCTTCCAAGCCAAACCACTCCATGATTCCGTGATTCTCCTAAAACTGGTGCTGGGCTGGATCAGCTCCATAAGTGGAAAACACTCTGAAGAGACACTGTTGCTTGAAATTCCCAGTTTTGGTGTTTCCAAAGGCCTTTCCTGACCTTTTTCGGTTCCCAGAATTCCAGACTGGTTTGGGTTAGAAGAACCTTAAATGCCACCTCATTCCAACACTGACACCTCCCACCACCCGAGGGTGCTCCAACCCCTTCCAACCCTGGAATTCCTGGACTGTTTTTGCCGCTTCCCTCCTGGTTCCTGGTGCCCCTTCCCCACTCCAGCTGCAGAGCAGGAGCTACCTGACATAACAGAGGTGGTGTGAAAGGGAATTAATGTTCCCAATCTTGCAAATCCCAAACGCGCCGGGGTGAAATGGAATCCCACTTGAGGGAATGTTGAAACCAGTCCCACAGAAGGCGAAAAAACCACAGAGCCAGCTGAGTCAGAGCCCCAGCATGGAAAATTCCCGCCCAGATGCTTACAATTTAGCAACTGGAAGCAGGGCCTAATCTGCACGAAGCTTCCCTAATCTGCATGAAATTCCAGCTCTCCTTGGGATGTTCAGAGCCCTTGGAAGCACAAACCTAAATATTCCTGGTAGGCAAAACCAGGAGAGGGATGGAAGTCCAAAGAACCGGCAGCTGTCACATGATGACCACAAGAACCACAACAAATTATCACCCAGATGTCACCACCTAATCCAGCAGCACCTGGAGCCTCCCTGGAATCACAGGATCCTGGAATCTCCTCACTCGAAGGCGAATCACTGAATCCAGTTCCTGGCCCTGCACAGCACAATCCCAAATTCCCCCCAGGAGCCTTGAAGAGCTTCCCTGCAGGGAAATGCTCCAGAAGTTAGACAGGATGGAAAAGCAGTGGGAAATGATTTAATGTCCCTTTAACAAGGTATTCCAAGGAGCAGGACCAGCAGCATTCCCAGCGAGGACTCCTGGGAATGGGAGGGGCGGTGAGAAGCGACACCGGACGTGCCACACTTGGGGACATGGGTTAGTGGCGGACTCCATGGTCCCAGGGGGCTTTTCCAGCCTGAATCCCATGATTCCACAGCCCCCACCCCAAAGCAGGAGCCACCCCAGCTGAGCCGCCGGGACACACCAGTAGGAGCCAGTGTAAGAGGGACCACTGTCAGGCTCTGCATCAGCTGCCAAGGGAAAGGGGAGGAAGGATGGAAAGGAACCCACAGGCGGATCCTGACACCCGAACTGACAGGGAGCTTTCCCTGGGAGAGGCCAGAGCACTGCCAGGGGAAGGGAAATGAGGGAATCCATCTGGGATAAGGAGAGTCGGAGCCACAGCCTGATCTGAGTGGAGAGCCCTGTGCATAAATTCCTCCTGAAATCCCAAATGCTGACACAACAACCGGAGCACGGAACAGTCCCAGACCCCATCCCGGATATCTGTAACTGCAGCGTCTGTCCTGCTGCTGCTTATGGATTCCTATTCCCACTCAAAGCTCTCTCAGCCCATTCCCTGGGAATGCTGGAGCAGGAGGGACACCTGCATCCATCCCACTCCCACAGCCAGGAAAACCTCTCCAAGAGAATTAAGGAGGACCTTCTAGAAACACCAGGATGCTCCCAAAATTCCTTATCAGGAACTCTGGAATCCTGGATCCTTCTTCGTTCCTTCCCCGGGTGCCCCCAACTGCATTTTTATAAACAAAATATTTCTTAAACCAAAGGAAAACACTGTTTTCCTTAAAACTGGGAAAGGCAGGGCTGAGATTTTTTGGGAAGCCCCAGCCAGGCAGGAGAGTGGGAAGCAGCAGCAGGGGCTCTTCCCTGGCTCTCCGTGCTCTCCCTCAGCCCCGTGGCGTGAGGGAAGGGAGGGAGTGGTGAAATTTCCCTGCTTTTCTTGGCTTCTCTTGAGCCTTTCCCAAAGTGTCGTAACCGTGCCTTGGCCAGGAATCCACACGAACCGCTCCAAGCTCCAACACCGCTCAACAACTCCCAACAGTTTCCCAATCCCGCGGGCCGAGGGACGGCTGGGAGGGCTGTGGAATGATCTATGGCAGCCCCAGCTCCATGTTTTCCTTGGAGCGGGCTCAGGGCTGTAAAGTGGAGCCGGGTGAGTTCCCTGACGGAACTGGGGCAGGATCTTGGCCGAGCCGGAGCATTACGGACACTCTGACATCATCTATTTACTTTAATCAACCTCATTTATCAGCCTTCATTAAATGGGGAGTCAGCAGTGACTCCTGAACAATCCCAGCCTCTCCTCGGGCCCCGCAGGGATGACCAAAGCTTTATCCCAGGAGCACCAAGGCTGCAAAAGCCTTCCAGGATCCATGGAGTCCAGGCTGGGACTGATCCCGGGCCACAGCACTGAGTGCCACCTCCAGGGATGGGGATCCACCACCTCCCTGGGCAGCCCCTGCCAAGGCCTGATTGCCCTTTCCAGGAGGAAATTCCTCCTGATGTCCAACCTGACCCTCCCCTGAAGCAACTTGAGGCAATTCCCTCTCCTCCTGTCCCTTGTCCCCTGGGAGCAGAGCCCACTTTCCCCCTGGATCCATCAGGGAGTTGCGGAGCCAGAAGGTCCCCCCTGAGCCTCCTTCTCTCCAGGATGAGACCCCCAGCTCCCTCAGCCCCTCCTGCTGCTCCAGCCCCTTCCCAGCTCCATTCCCTTCCCTGCACACGCTCCAGCCCCTCCATGTCCTGGAGAGCTCAGAACTGATCCCAGGATTCCCCATCATGACTAATCCAGTCCAGGTCCAATCCCATCCAGATCCTGATCCAATCCTGGGTCTCTCGCCCACCCAGGCCCCCCTCATTCAGATCCAAGGATTTGGAGTCCAGATCCCAGCAGGCAGCAATCCATCCCATGCCAAACAACAGTCCCAGTGTCCCTCAGGAGCTATTTGTTCCCTTTAGTTGCTATTTATCTACTGCATTTTCAAAAAGCTTTTTCTGCTTTAAAAATCCCATTCCCAGACTGTCCAACTGGGCAAGGAAAAGCTGAGCCTCAGGGAAACACCTTTTACCTCTCCGGGCAAATTTTGCATCTCAAGTCCAGCAAGAAAACACAGTTCCATATATATATAATGATAAAAAACAATAAGCATCACCACAGCATATTTTTATACCTCAAAACATGAAAAATCAGGAATATCCCACGTCCTTGCCCTTCTAAGGAAGGATGAGAGATTTAAACCCTCTGGATTTTGTTTCTGCTTCATTTATCCCACTTTCAGCCCCAATTAAGGTAGGAAATTCCATGTCCTTACTTTGTATCCTGGAATTGACAAAGGGAGGAGAGAGATTGTCGTGGGAGCCGAGGTCTCTGCTGGCCATGTGGTCGTAGTGAGTCCCATCTCCATAGTTCTGCCAGGAAACCGGGAGAAAACACACATTGGAGCAGCGTTTCCCTGAGCCCCAAGCCCATCATTCCCTGCTAAATGCTAAGCCTGCTCTGCAAAGCATCATTCCCAGATTTTTTCCCCTGGCATGTCAGGTTCCAGAGAGTTTTTAATGCTGTTTCAGAGTTTTGGTTCACCCCAAATTGACTTTGCCGTGGGGAGAATCCCAAACAGAGGACTGGGATGATGTTCCTGGAATTCTGTGCCGGGCAATAAACCCTCTCAGAAGGGTCCTCCTGCTCACAATCTGGAAGAAAGAGTCAGGAGAAGCCGAGTCTCCTGCTGTGGGAATGCCATTCCAGCAGGGAAAAGCAAGGTCAGGCTGTTTGCGGAATAATTCTGGCAGTTAATGCCCGGCCCTGATTCAAATTCCCGAATTCCTCCCAGGCTCGTGCTCCCTTTCTTTCTATCTCCCAACTTCATTCAGGGGTTTGGAGGCAGAAATAATCAGTGTGTGCCAATTCCCAACTTCCTTTTCAAAACATTTTTCCCTGGGAAGCAATACAAGTGTCAAGGGGGAAAAAAGGGGAGACAAATCAACATGCCGGGTGGGAATGACGTCAGGGATGCAAAGCAGGACGGAGAAGAAAAGGTGCTGGGATTCCTCCCCTCCGAGGGATGCGGAAATCAGGGATGCCCCTGGGATACCCTGAGGGAAAGGCCCTGGACTGAGGATGAGGAGGGGATGGAGAGGGGGTGGAGAGGGGATGGAGGGTCCGATCCTGCTGCTCCTCCCCACTCCAGGGCACAAAGCCACTGGAGCCCTGAGCCTTCAAATTAATGGGAAAACAATAGAACAGGAATTGAAACCGATTGAAATCGGGGCACGAGGAAGAGAGAAGCCGCTTTTTGCGCACCCTGAGTGTTTTCCATGTGTTTGGAGGGAATAAAGGGGGATAAGCAAGGAACGAGCAGCGCAGAGCTCAGGCACCAGCCATGCCCAGCCTGGAGGAAGGGAAAAGCTGGAATGCTCCATTAGGAACAGGGGCAGAAGGGGCAGAGCTGGGATGCTGCAGCTGGGAACAGGGGCAGGAAGGTCAGTGGTCATGGAATGCCCCGGGGTGGCCATGGAATGGCCAGGGATGGCCATGGAATGTAAGTCCTGGCACAGGGATGGGGGCTGGCCCTCCCCTCAGGCTTGGAGACACTGCCAATCCCTAAAAATCCCAGTGCAAAGGGTGAAACCCTGGGAAACAGTCTGTGCTCCAGCTGCGCTCAAGCGGGGCCGGGGCTGAGGGATCCCAGTAATAAAGGTTTAATTAATATCCCTAAAAATCACGGGATGGCTGGGGATGGAAGGGACCTTCCAGATCATGCCATGGGCGGGCAGGGACACTTTCCCAGGGCCCAGGATGCTCCAGTTATCACTGGAGGTGACACTGGAGCAGGTTCCAAATCCGAGCCCAGGCTCAGGTTTGAATATTAAAAGCCTCACGAAAAGGCCTTTTAATGAGCAGCCGAGCGGCCGGGCCGGTTTTTCCTGGAGATTGCACGTTTCCATGCTGAGGGAGGGAGATTAGATGTACTTACCCGGGATGGACTCGGATGTCCTGCATTCCCCCAGGACCCTGAGCTGGTTCTGTCTTCTACATCTGGGGACAAGGAAGTTCTTTAGTGGCAATAATTCCTTCCTTTTGTGCCGACACTTTTAAATTAACGCTTCAAATTAATCTCCCGGTGCCTTTAATTAAGAACCGGGGGCCGGGAAGCGGCTCCTGACCCGCAGCTCCAATTAACTCATTGAAATGCGCGGCGGGAACGAGCCGGACCCTCAGGAACGGGGGCTGGAGCGGCACAATTCCAGCACTGCACTGAGCTCCTGACACTCGGGAGGGGCTTCGCTGACACAGCTCCAACCCGACCCAAATCTCCGGCACAGAACAGGGATAGACAAACAGGTAACATCCAGCTGTCGACAGAAAAGCTGGGGTGAAAGGGGGGATGTGTTTTACTATTGAGGGTCGCCCAGGGAAGGGGATCCATGGATACAGTGGGACGTTCCCAATATTCCTGCTCTGGTTTTCACAGAAGGGATTGGGGTGGAAGGCATTTAAAGGATCATCTGGTTCCCACCCAGACACCTTTCACTATCCCAGGTTGTTCCAACCTGGCCTGGGACACTTGCAGGGATGGGGAATACATAACCTCCCTGGAAAAACACATGGAAACACTGGAAGTGCTCAAATCCCTTCCTTTTTATGTCAAGCCTCAGGAAATGGGATTGACATGGATCTCAAACAGTCTTACTGCCCATTCCCAGCTCAATCCCATGTCCCCACACCATCCCTGTGGAATATCAGCATCCCTTGCCTTTTCCATGCACAAACAGGAGCTGTAATGGAATTCAAAACCCACATTTTGGGTGTTTCTGGCTGGAAAAACTTTTTCCAAGTCCTGCCAACAGTGGGAATTTGAGGAACACTCAAAATCCAGGTGCTGGGACCAAATCCAGGGGATTTCCAAGACCCAAATCCTGACACATTCATAGAGTTAGGAATTCCATTAGGAATTCGATTATCTCCAGAACAGATGAAGGTGTTCACAGCACAAGACACTCCGAGGTAAATATTTAATTAAACTCCAGGAAATAAAAAAAAAAGGGAAAGAAACTGTGTATCATTTCCCTGACAGACCCACTCAACCATTCCAGAGGGTTAATTAGAAGGATCCTTAAAAATCACCCGTGTTGTGGAACAGCCAATTCACTCTGCAGAGCTAAAAACCACTGTATGTTATCCCAGGGATTGGGATGGGCAGAGCTTCCATCGTCAGCACCTGGAGGGCTCTGGGCAGTTTGGGTTATTTTGGAAGCAAAAAATCACGGAATGGGGTGGGAGGAGAAGGGTTTTAAGGACTGTCCAGTCCCGTGCGCAGGGACACCTTCCAGAGACCAGGTTATTCCAAGCTGGCCTTGGACACTTCCAGGGATGGGGCATCTTCTGGGAAATCCATCCCAGGGCCTCCCCACCCTCCCAGCCGGGAATTCCTTCCCCATGTGCCAGGGCTGCTTGGAAGAACGAGGAGCGGTGCGTGCCGCGCGTTACGCCTGGAGTCTCGTGCCGGCCTCTCCCAGTTTTCCCTGTGTTTGCGCTCCAGAGGTGCCGAGTGCTCCTGACTCCCTGCAAGCCATCAATGAGGGGCCCTAATGAAGTAACTGTGACGGACAAATCCATTTCTCTGGCCCTAATCGAATCGGGGCAGGTTGACACAACACAGGGACCTAATCCGGTTATTGCCCGTAATTGGAAAAAGGCCCTTTAGTTCTCATTAGGACAATCTGCGGGGATCGGCTCCCACACTGGTGCTTCCCGAGAAAAGCCCCAAATCCAAGCCCCGAATCCTTGTGCAGAGAGGAACGCGGAGCTCTTGGTTTAACCCCAAGGCTTTACCTCAGCTCCAGAGAAAAGAAGGGGAAGATTTATCCCAGAGTTATAAGCTGGGACACTGATGGCATTTGCACAGAACTCCAGAATTTGGAAAAACAACCTCATTAACCACACAGACAAAAAGGAAATCATCATGGGCAGATCTGAGAATTTTTTCAGGAAATACATGATCAAAAAGATGGGATTTAACAAATCGTGGAATCATGGATGGTTTGGCTGGAAGGCATTTCAAGGATCATCCAGTGCCACGGGCAGAGACACCTCACACTATCCCAGGCTGCTCCAACCTGGCCTTGGACAATTCCAAGGATGGAGCAGCCACGGTTTCTCTGGGACATCTGGAACAAGATGATCCTTAAAATCCCATTTGTCCTTGTAGGAATTATGTCAAAACCAGAGCAAACCTGGAGATTGGATTAGCTCAGGGTTTGGGAAGTTTAAACTGCACATCCCCCAGGCCCTTCTCTTCTGGAAGCTTTTGGCTCCAAATATCAGCAGGACTTGAGAAAACAAACCCCAAACAACAGGCAGGGAGGGAGGGGAGGGGGAGAAAGTCATTCCTGGGATCAGATGGGCCTTTTATTTGGTGCCTGAAATTCCCAAAGCCTGCACAGATATCCACGGAGACACCGCTGTGAAACACCATCAGGGTAAACAAACTCAACTGTTCCCAGTCTGCATATTCCCAACAAAGATGCCATTGTCCTGCTGTGGGGTGAGCTCACAAACCCCCACATTGTTGGGCAGCCCTACTCAGATATTTTCTGCTCCATCTGCACCATTCCAGCTTTTCCAGAGCTCTGGAGGGACCTGCTGGCCCTCACAACTGGGTGGCGGCTCCATCCCTGGAATGTCCCGCGCTGGGTTGGATGGGGCTTGGAGCAACCTGGGATAGTGGAAAGTGTCCCTGCCCATGGCAGGGGGTGAGATGGGGGGATCCTTAAGCCATTCCAAGCCGTGCCACGGTTCCCAAGGCTGTGGAACAGTGGGATGCTCAGCCCAGCCCCACTCAGCTACGAGGAGGGCTCGTGACACCAGGGGTCAGAGGGGAACCTTGTTCCAGCCTTTGCTTTTGTTCCCTGTCTGGGATAAAGCTGCACTGAGCTCCTAAAGAAATAAATTCCCGGAGTTTTGGACAACTTGCAGACAGAGAAATCCCAAATCACCCCAAAGTGCAGGGCATAAAGGATCCTGGTCTGACCTCAGATGGGATGCAAGGGAAATCAGACCCCACCAGGAGAAGACATGCAGTGGAATGCAAGGACATTTTGTGCTTGGTCTGGGGGGCTTGGGGAAGGGAATTTTAATTTCAGTTTAATTTCAGTGGCCTGCTCTGTCTGCCAATGATATCAAAGGGCATTTGCATATAAAGTGTGTGGTTTGCCCTCGGCAAACACTGGGAGCCACTGGCAGGAGCAGATCTGTAACTTCCCAGGCGAGGAAGAGCAACCCAAAGGGACAAGTCCCCCCCAGACCAATTCCATAGGAATCGTAAGGCAGTGATTACCTGGATTTTTACAGCAAAGCCAGGGAATTGGGGAAACCCTAAGGACAGGCTGGGATTTCCCTGCTCTAATCCAGCCTTTGGGAGGGAAGATAAACCACTGGGAAAAGGTCAGGGAGAGGGGAGGGGTCCATGCCCATGGCAGGGGCTTGGAACCAGAATTCTGGGATGGTCTGGCTTGGGAGGGACCTTGGAAGTTCTCTAATTGCTACCCAGTGCCATGGATTTCATTCCCTTCCTCATGGATTTCTGTCCCTCCTGCAGGATAATAACGGACACCAAACGGAATCCTCTGATCCCACGATGGTTTGAGTTGGGAGGGATTTTAGGGATCATCCCCTGCCATGGGCAGGCACACCTCCCACTACCTCGGTTTGCTGCCAGCCCCATACAACCCGGCCACTTCCAGGGCTTGTGGGACATCCACAACTTCCCTGGACAATCTGTTCCCAAGTTATATCCAAACACATCTGCCAAACCTCCTCCAGCACCAGCACCTGCCCAGCACAGCTTCTCCTCCCCTTTGCCTGCATCCAGCTTCCCTGGGCCTTTCCCCAGGACCCTTTGGAGGCACCGCAACTCAAACTAGAATGGAAGCCTAAGAAATCCTTTGACACCTCTGGAAAACTTGCCCCCTTCCATGCCCAGCTGAGCCCCGAGCGCAGCTCTTGAAGTGTCTGCCAGGAATCACTTCCGTGATGCCGGATGGGATTTGGAAGGGAAAGCTCCCGGAGCGAGGGGCCCTCGAAGGCTCCTTCGTCTCTGCCCTCTGCTCCTGCAGCAGCTGCTCCCTTTCAACCTGCCCATATGCTCCGGAGAAGCTTCCAGAGCTCCCGTTCCAAGTGGACCACGGTTCCCTCAGGAGGGAATGCGTTAAAAGTGTGGGAATTAAAAGGCATGTGGGAGGGGAGGGTGGGAAATGCCCAAAGGAGAGGTTCCAGCACATCCTCTGCCTTTACTCTTTCTCCTGCCCCCAGAGGGTGAAACCAGCCCTGAGCTCCAGAGGTGGCAGCTCTCAGGGCTCCTGGGCTGCTGAGGGGTTATAAAAGGGCTTTTCCAGCAACTCATAATTCCCCCATAAACACTTTATCCCAATAAGATCCCAGGATGGTTTGGGGTGGAAGGGGTTTTATGGATCATCCAGTCCCGTGGGCAGGGGCACCTTCCATAGCCCAGGTTATTCCAACTATTCCTCTCCAGCAGCTCCACATCCTTCCTGCCACATTGATCTCAGTGTCACAAGGTGACAAAAGCACTGAGGGGCCCGGCTTTGGTCCCTCACCTGAGGCTATATCCATTTAAACAATCAGAGACCCTACAATTTGACATCCAGACTCTAAAAAAGGCTCAGACAAAGCTCCAAAGGAATCCAGCCAGCCCCAAACGCCACCTTTGCACAAGGAGCTGCTTTAGGAGCCGGGAGTTTCCCTGCTCTCCCAGAGAACAAGCAATTAGGGAGGTGCAGAAAGGTAATGGCTTCCCAATGACCCGCTAATCCCAACATTAGTGCCTTGCAAAGGGAAGCTGCCAGGAATTTGGAGGAACGCCTGGCGATCTGTCTTCCTTTCAGCAATAAAATGTGCTATAAACACGGGCGAGGGGTTGGGATGCACTTCCCTCCCTCCGCTTTCTTCCAGGCTGGGCTTTACCCCCAGGATAATCCAGGGGCTTTAAAGCAGCCCAGAGATATCCATCAAGGTGCCAGACACAGCCTTTTGTTTGGAAGAAGGACCTTTAAACTCCGCTTTATATCAATCCATGAAGGGCTGGTTAATCCTGGGGTCACCTCAGCTACCGAAGCACAAAATCCCTGCCAGGACACCCAAAAACCAGTTGAATGACAAGAGCTGACTCACTATTCCAGGACCACGGGAGTCCAGGCTGCAGGATAGAACTGGGAGGGTCTTAATCCCAATTTCCACAAGCCAGGATTGGGGCAGGGCTGTCGTGGCTGCCTGGTTAGAAGCATCACATGATATTTGATCTCCAGATCCCTGCGAGTGTCCAAGGCCAGGCTGGGGCAAGCTGGTCCAGTGGAAGGGGTTGGAGAAGCTGAGCTTTAAGGTCCTTCCAACCCAGCCCATTCCACAAGGACATCAGACCCACATCAACAAGAATTCCCTGGTTTTCCCTTCCAGAACTATCACTGGAGGCTGCAAATCTCATTAGGGCAGGGAATGTTTACAGGGAGCATCGACGGGCCCTTCACAAACCCCCCAAAATAAAACACGAGTCAAGTCCCTCTGTGCCAGACAAGGCCCGGGACGGGACCCCTTGGGAACGCCGGGGCCACGAGCACAATGAGAGCAGGACATGGCTCATTTCCTTTGGCCGCAGCCACGGCCCAATCCCACGGCTTGGAAACTTCCTTCCTGCCGGCGTCGGCTGTCGGCAGCTCCGGGACCAACCAGCAACATCCTGTTGATGTGTGCACAGCTCCGCTGCCCCAAACAGCCCTGCCTGTGCCTCTGTGCTCACTGGGAGCAACGGAAGAGCCACCCAACGCACCCGGGAATGGCGAGCACTTGGAATTTCACTTGTCCGGTGCCGTGGGCAGGGACACCTCCCACTAGCCCAGGTTGCTCCAAGCCCCATCCGGTCCAGCCTGGAATTCCATTCCAGAGCTGCTTTGAAATAAATCATGGCCACACAAACTCAATCCAACGGCATCACCCACCAGGGTGCTTGGAAAACAGACTGGTTCCTTCCATCAGCACCTTGAGGAGCTCGGGAGGCGCAGTGCCAGAGGAATTCCTCTGGGATGGGAGAAGGAGCTCCAAATAAGCTCCAGTTCCCCAAAGGCAGTGTGAGGTTTCCCAGCTCCAGCTGAATGTGAGCCTGGAACAGGAGCTGGGAAGGAAGTTCACCCAGCCCAGGCCTGGGAGCCCAACAGAAGCCATCGTGTGGAGAGGAGCATTGAAGAGGATTAATCGGGTTCAGATTAATTGTTCAAACACAACGAGACGAAACTTGAAGAATTTGGATTAAAAAAAAAGCAACAAAATTTACTGGAAAATGGAATTGATGGCATCAACTGAGCCCTCAGTTTTGGGGAATTATGAGCTCCTCCAGCCCCAGCATCGGGAATGATCTTTGTGATTAATTCCTGTGTAAACAAAACCAGGATCAGCCCCGACTCCCTCAGGGGAGGAGAATCAAAACAATGCAGCCCCACTTGCTCAATCGCTCCACAAACTCCATATTTCAGCATTCCCTCCTGGAATTGGACATCCCCAGAAATGTCAGCATCTCTATGCTAAATGGTTTGTCTGTAACCACCTCATAAATCCGTGTCTGCGTCGGGATCCGACCTAAGGCACTCCAGGGCTCCCATTCCCAGTGTCAACACAGTGCTTAAGGCCCTAAATCACTCGGCTCTGAGCAACTCCCACGGATGTGAGTGGCTTGCTAGGGGTCATGTGGGGCCTGGGGGAAGCTCAGGGAGCCCCCATAATTCCCAGCAAAGCCTGCAGACCACCCCAAGGGAGGCCCTGAGACACCAACTGCCCGTGGGGCCAAAGACTGCTCTGCCCCAGACTCTGTGAGGTCCTCGTTCTGCAGCCTGGGATGGATTCCCAGAGAGGGGCTGGCCGGGGAAAATGGCATGAGGGCTCTAAAAACACCCTGGAGAGAGTCCAGAGGAGCCCACGGAGCTGCTCCCGGGGCTGGAGCCCCTCTGCTCTGGAGCCAGGCTGGGACAGCTGGGGGGGTTCACCTGGAGAAGGGAGGGATCCCGGGAGAACTGAGAGCCCCTTGCAGGGCCTAAAGAGGCTCCAGGAGAGCTGGAGAGGGACTGGGGACAAGGATGGAGGGACAGGACACAGGGAATGGCTTCCCTCTGGTTTGGATGGGATACTGGGAGGGTGGGGAGGCCCTGGCACAGGTTGCCCAGTGTGACCCCAAATCTGTGTACAAGGGTTTGAGGTCGGTGCTGGTTTGGGGTTTTCCCTCATTTAAATAATTCATTGATGCTCCTTTCTCTTAAATTCTCTGAATTCCTAATTCCCATTGATTTCCCCTATTTTATATCCTATGAAAAACTCAAGTGGGGTAAATAAACTCCTGATTGAGCCAGAATTTAAGCCAGTTTTGCTGCAGGGAGCAGCGAGCGCAGCCACAGCTTCGCTGTGCCGATGGGTATTCATTTTTTATAGGAAATCTGGATAATGGAAAACACGCCCAGCCCCTTGGATTTTCCCTATAAATATCTAAGCAGCCCCAACTCTCCGAGCAAGAGGCGAATCCACTCAGCTCTGAGTCCTTTCAGGAAATTCTCCCCGACTTCCTGTCACAAAGTCCAAGAATCACTGTCTCTCCCCCAAGGGGCTTTAACTGCTTTGCCTCTAATGTGTATCCCAACCTTCCCTCCAGGACCAAGGAAAGTTTGCAGCATTCCCGAGGGATTCCCTGGTATCCCATTTTGTCGCTGGCACTGGAGGAATTTTAACCAGGTATCATGTGCTGTCATTGTCCATGGAAGTAAAGCCAGAGATGTAGGTATTAAAGCTCTGGAAGCCTCGGGATTTACTCCTGAGGGCAAAGCGTCCTCCTTCCCAGACAGCTGATCCCAGGAGTGCAGGACACTCTGCGGGTTCATAGGGATGCTGGGAATCCTGGAGTGGGTTGGGATGGAAGAGGCCTTAAAGCCCATCCCATTCCACCCCTGCCATGGGCAGGGACACCTTCCACTATCCCAGGTTGCTCCAAACTCTGTTCAGCCTGGCCTTGGACACATCCAGGGATCCAGGGGGCAGCCACAGTTTCCCAGGGCAACCACGTCAGCAACACCTGCCATTCCCAGGAGTCCTTCCCATACTCTCTTCCCTTTATACCCACATTGGGAATACCTGTGATTCCCAGAAATCTCTCCCATAAACCTGTGTTTTACCCCTCTCCAGGGCAAAAATAAACCAACAAACAAGACACAAACCCAATCAAAATATTTTTGAAAACAAATCCAGGGAAATTCACACCGTTTGTGTCACGGGAAAATCAAAGGCTCCACTGCTGGAATGGGAAAGCCCTGGAACTTGACACAGTTGGGGATTCACTGAAAGGCTCATACTCCAGGTTCCCTATGTGTCTGTGTCCATAAATCCACTGATTCCCACTTCCACAGAGACAACATGGCACTGAGTTCGACGTGCAGCAGGGCAGGGGTGCACTGGGACACAAACTGCTCCCAGGGAGTCGCTCTCCCCCATTAACTACCCCTGGAAAATAACTGGGAGCCGGGTCTGGACACATGGCTCCCACTGGCAGCTCATGGCAGGTTTGCCTCCAAAGGGTTCAGGAAATAAAGACAATTTCAGAGCCAAGTGATCAGAGCAGGTATTGATCCCCTTGGCCCCCGTCTGCTTCCAAAGGTTTCCTGAGAGTTCCTTAATTAGGGAACCTACCCCTGCTCCGAAGGAAAACTTCCCAGCTCCCTCTGATCCAGCATTAAAACCCTGCTGGTGATAACAACTCCTTTAATCCTGAATTAACTGAGTTCCTCTGGAATGACAGGCGCTACATCGGGGGTTTCCTTGGAACAGAGATGGTGTCGCTCCCTGGAATGTGACTTCAGCACAGGAAAAATCTGGAAAATTGGGCTGGGACTGGAGAGGTTGTGGCTGCCCCTGGATCCCGAGAGGTGTCTAAGGCCAGCTTGGAATAACCTGCTCTCTGGAAGTTGTCCCTGCCCATGGCAGGGGGTGGAACAAAATGATCCTTAAAATCCCTTCCAACCCAAACCATCCCACGATCCCACAAAGCCAGGGAAGCCAAAAGTCCAGCAAATCATCTGGAATGTGCAAAATAACCCCACTGGACACCTGCAATCCCTTTTCTCTGCGACCTCTGTCCGTGAGGGTTCGGGATCAAACTCCCAACAAAAGAGTTGGCAAACAATTACGGAGGCAGCTTTTCCCGGGCACAGTGGGAAGTTTCTAACCTGGCTCCTGTTCCAACGGCTGTGCATGGCATTAGCATATTTAAATAGTCTGCTTCCCAAATTAAAGTGGAAGCAGCTATAAAATGATGTTGGCTGTGCTCAGGGGCTCCTTGGGAGTCAAAGTTCAGCCTCCCCTGAGATGGTTTTTCCTTACATTTCAACAAAGAGAGAAGACTTTGCTGGGAAAATAAGTGAGGGAGAAAGGGAGCATGAAATACCCCAAGATCCATCCCTCCTGGCCTTGGATATTCCCAGGGATCCAGGGGCAGCCACAGCTTCTCTGGGAAATTCATTCCAGGGATTCAACACCCTCCCAGCCAGGAATTCCTTCCCAACATCCCATCCAAACCAGTGGGAAGCCATTCCCTCTGTCCTGTCCCTCCACCCCTTGTCCCCAGTCCCTCTCCAGCTCTTCTGCAGCCCTTTAAGGCCCTGGAAGGGGCTCTGAGGTCTCCCGGGATCCTGCCCTTCTCCAGGTGAACACTCCCAGCTCTCCCAGCCTGGTTCCAGAGGGGCCCCAGCCGTCGGAGCATCTCTGTGGCCAGGTTGGATGAGGTTTGGAGCACCCTGGTCTGTGGAAAGTGTCCCTGTCCACGGCAGGGAGTGGAACAAGGTGATCCTTAAAATCCCTTCCTTAAAATCCCTTCCAACACAAACCTTTCTATGATTCCCTATGGATGCTGGAAAACCTGGCACCTTGTTCTTCAAGGTGCTTCCACTGCCCAAATACTTGGATATCCTTCACTTCCAGCCTTGGATATCCACTCTGCAGCCCTCACTGGACTCAGAGACTGCAGCCTGGAGCCCATTCCAGCATGCCCAGTGATTCCCAGCCGGCTCTGAGATGAGCTCACTCCAAGCTGCACTGGGATACAGAGCAGGAGGGAACTGCTCCTCTTTTCCTGATGAGCAGCAGCACAAAAGTCAGAGGAAACATTCCCCTGGTCCAGAAGAAACCTTCAAGGGGTGAGTCAGGAGTTCCAAAAATACCTTTCCTGAGCTGCAAACAGAGCTGGATGTTGCCATGGCACTGGGGAGAATTCCCAAGGCTCCAGCTTGGCTCGGGGATGAATCCAACCCCAGGAGCGGAGTTTGCTCCACTGCCTTCGCTCACTTTTGCCACTGAGTTCATGTGTTGGTTTTTCCCAGGATTTAAGATTTAAAGCCAAACTTCTACAAGGGATTTAAAGGGGCAGGATTTCCATAAGTGCCTGGACACCCGATCCTCAAGGATCGCAGAATCCTGGAACGCTCTGGGTTGGAAGGGACCTTAAAACTCCTCCAGTCGCATGGGCAGGGACACTGCCCACTATCCCAGGTTATTCCAAACTGGGCTGGAACACTTCCAGGGATGGGGCAGCTACAAACAAGCTCTGTGCTTCCCAAAATCCCAACAGATCCCTGCGTGCAAATCCAGGCCCCACTGCCTGTACAAGTCCTGCAGCTGGAGCAGGATCCTGCACCACTAATGGGATCTGCTCAACACCTGGAGCAGGATGGAGCCAGCCAGGAACGACACCATGGCTAACTCAGCTCCTGCACACACAGAGCAAGATGCACTCGGGCGGGTGTTCCCAAAAAGAGGAGGAAAAATCCAAACCCACACTACTGTTCCAGGCTCTCATTCACATCTGTTTAAGTCTGGAACGTCTCCAGCAAGTCTTGCATTCCCTGGGGATCCGGAGCGGGATTGGAGCACAAAGAGAGCTGGGGCCAAGAGGAGCGTGGCTGTGCCAGGGCTGTGGATGCCCCGGCACAGGGAATTCTGGGCTGCCCTCAGTGACCCCGCAGGATGGGGACAGAGCTGTCACCTCGCCTGACCCCATCCTGCTGCTCTCCAGCTCCGGAAGCATCTGCGGGAAGGAATGAAGGCACGGCACCTTCGCACTTCCCTTCCCTCCCCCTTTCCCAAGCATTCTGCAACCCTGCTCTGACTCCAGCCAGGAGTGCTGGGCAATTCCCTGATGCTCCAGCTGGAATCCCCCAGCCCACCATGGGTAATCCCACACACTGATGGCGGCGGCAAGGGCAGGAGCTGCCTGTGCCCAGACATTGTCCAGAGGCACATCCCACAATGAAAACATGGATACGAGGGGTTGATGTGTGTGGAAGGGACACGCTGTGCTTCCCAACAGCCTCTGCTCCAGGATGGTTCCCACCACCTCCTGAAATCCAGGCAAACCGGTCCCATCCTGCATGCTCCTGTGTTTTCCACTGAACAAATACCATGGAGAACGGGGTCGCTAGGATGTGCCATCGCCCCCAGCTCCAAGTTGTCCCTACCTTGGAATCATAGAATGGTTTGGGTTGGGAGGGACTTTCAGGATCATCTAATCCAGCCGCTGCCGTGGGCAGGGACACCTTCCATAGATCAGGTTATTCCTGCCTTGGACACTCCCAGGGATCCGGGGCAGCCACAGCTTCTCTGGGAATGCCATCCCAGCCGCTTACCACACTCACAGCCAGGAATTCCTTCTCAACATCCCATCTAAATCAGTGAGAAACCATTCCCTGTGTCCTGTCCCTTCATCCCTTGTCCCTCTCCAGCTGTCCAGGAGCCCCTTTAGGCCCTGGAAGTTCTCAGTTTTCCCGGGATCCTGCCCTTGCCCAGCTCCACAGCCGGGCTCCAGAGCAGGAGCAGATGTTGGACACTGCTGTATGGCTGGCAGTGAAACCCTTGACTGTCTCCTTTCTGATTCCCAAGGAAAGCAGGGAACAAGAGGGATGGATCTGAGGGGTTTGTCAAGTTGTAAAGCAAAGGCTCAGATCTGTGTGATGTGCAAATCAGCACCGAGCCCAAGGGCCACCGGAAAATGGAATCAGGGGAGAAAATCCAGAAATTCACCATTTCCTGGGATTTCCTAACAGTGTCCCGATCGCTCCCTGCAGGGAACAGGCCCTGGCTTTGCACTCACAAAAACAGACACAACACTGTCCTGACATTCCCTGCTTCCAGCTTTTTGTCAGGAAACAACTCCCAGGGAGCGCTTCATCAGTCGAAGGGCAGAAGGAGGAGGGGAAGAGTCAAGGAAAAGGAGCAGCAACCCCCATCCCTGGAAGCGTTCAAGGCCAGCTTGGAGCAAGCTAGGGTGGAGGAAAGTGTCCCTGCCCATGGCGGGGGGGGGATGCTTAAAATCCCTGCCAGCCCGAGCCGTTCCATGATTCCTGACACAAACATGCCTCTATCCAAATACAGAAATGTTAATAAATCTTATCAAACCCTCCACAACTTGTGGCTCCATTTCCCCATCTGAGGTGCTGGAGGCACATTCCCACTTCCCTGGGCCAGGGAGGCCAGACCTGTTCCACAGGGTCCCACGAACTCCTTCCCAACAAAGCCTTCCTTGCTGGATTCATTTGCTCCCACTCCAAGCCCACCACTACATCTGGTGCTCCCAGTGACCGAAACATTCCCAGTAAATCAATTCCTTTCTCCGGCACCGGGGAGGAAAATGGGGTGGGAAAGGAGAGGTGCAGGAGCACTTTGAGTGTTTTTTTGGAGCGCTGTGAATTCCAGGCTCGACTCCATTCCAGCTCCAGCAGCAGCTGCAGGATCTGAGCCCCACTCACAGAGGCTCATTTGATCCATTGTCCCCGCGAGAGGAGCCCGGGAACATTTGCAGGGATCCATAGAAATGCCGGCTGATGAGCCATTAAGGATTCAATGGGAAGGATGAGTCGGGAATAGAGAGGCAATCACAGCCCTCCCAGTGCTCTGCACTCCAATGCCACCAAAATTCCTGCCGGATGGTGCCCAGGCTGACGTCAGTCCCTGCTGCACTTACGCTTTTTCCAGAGAAAAACTGGGTTTATAGGAGCTGAGGATAAAATGGAAACACCAGCGAGAAGCATCTCCCTTCCTTTTCAAAGCCTTCCCACTGAAATCACAGAATTCTGGGTTGGTTTGGGGTGGCAGGGATTTTAGGGATCTCTTTGTTCCAAGCCCTTCCACTAGCCCAGGTTATTCCAGCCTGGCTTTGGACACTCCCAGGGATCCAGGGGCAGCCACAGCTTCTCCAGGAAACCTGTGCCAGGGCCTCCCCACCATCATAGACAGGAATTCCTTCCCAACACCCCATCTAGACCGGTGGGAAGCCATTCCCTGTGTCCTGTCCCTCCATCCCTTGTCCCAAGTGCCTCTCCAGCCCTTCTGGAGCCCCTTTAGCCACTGGAATTTGCTCCAAGGTCTCCCTGGATCCTTCCCTTCTCCCTGCTGAGCAATCCAACCTCTCCCATGGCAGATGAAGCCACGACTCTCTCCCTCCTACATCCACCTCCTCTCTATTCCCTTCCTCCTGGTCGTCTCCCAGTCCCATCCCTTTTCCCAGTGATCCCATGCACTCTCTCATCTCCCACCTCTGCCCCCCAAGCTGCGCCGTGTTTCTCCCGGTCCCAAATCCGTGTGGGATGCCTGTTCCCTGCCCTCCCCACACCCTCGGCTTGGTGTTCCCGTGGCGTTCCCGTGGTGTTCCTGTGGTGTTCCCGGCCCTCCCTCATCCCGGTCTGGTGGAGCTGCCGGGCTCTCAGTGCCGAACAATGCGGGCTCTTTGTTCTCCCTGCTCCCCAATCTGTCCTTCCATCTGTTCTCCCTTGTCTCCCACTCCGGGTTTAAGCTCCTGAGGAAGGATCCTCCTCTTTGTTCCCGCTCCGCTCGCTCACAGGGAGCTTGTGGTTCCGACCCAACCCACCTCAGCGCCGAGATTTTCCAAACCACTACATGAAATTCTACGTTTTACGGGGATCCAACTGGTTTGCCCAGGGATCCTTCTCTCGACAGGTTAAAAAAGATTCCTGGGAAATCCTGTTACAAAAGGGTCGAAGGGAAACAAACAAAACCACTTGTCTTGGGCAAAGATGGAAAAACAATAATATTTGCCTTCCTGTCTTTTAATGTTTTGGACTCCCAAACTTTGGAATTAAACTGAGCAAAGAGAAAATGATGGGTTTCAGCAGTTTTTGTTAAAAGCAAGCATTTCCTACTTGCTCCTTATCCCACTTCTCTGTGTGACTGGAGCAGAGTTCGGGGCAAGAAAAGACAGTTCCCCCTCCAAACCTTTAACCCACAGTGGCTCCAGGTTTGCTCTTTGCTTACTAAACACTGGGAATTTCCTAAATGAATCCAGATTATCAGGCAAAAGGTGCAGGAATAGGGAAGGAAGGAGCCACCTGACTCTTGAGGTAGTAGGATTTAAAAATAAACCAGTGCCTTGTTTTCCACTCAGGAAAACTGCCTGGGAGCAAATCTCTCTTTGGAGATCTGTAAGCTGCGCAGGTTTTGGGGTGTTTTGTTGGATTTATCCCATTTTACAGTCGTCCCACTTTGTTCTCCTTCCTTTCCTCATCACCCAACATCAAAGCACAAACCCAGCATTCCCTGGAAGTGGTAAAGCCATCAAATATTGCAAGAATGGGGAAGAATTAATTAACAGATCATTGATTCTCAAAATGTGTTTCATTCTGATTCAACAAAAGAGTTTTCTGTGGAAAAGGAAGAGGAAATCTCCAGCATGCCCCTGGATGAGACCACATCTGTCTTGGTGTGACCACAGGTTTGGTGGCTCCAGGTGACACTGTGTTATCCCAGGGACACCAGAGGGATTTTCCCTGTTATCCAAACTAAAAGCTCCTCCTGCATGAGGGATTTTTTCCCTGGAAGCACATTTCTCCTGGTGTTTTGTGCAGAGAAGCAGCGGGGTGAGGAGGCCCTGCTCATACAACACCCTGGTCTTGGTCCCCTCACAAATCTGTGATGGACAAAATCTCCCCAAACCAGGTTTTGGTCCTTAAAAAAATTAGATCCTACAAACTGAGCCCAAATGCAAGCAGCCAAAGGTTTGGAATTACAGCCCCAGGAATTATAACACATGGACTGTCTGTTCGGTGGGTCAGGGCTGATGGGCAGTGCTTGCCATCGTCACCCTCCCCTGCACCATATGTGGGGGGAAACCAAGAAGATCAAACCAAAATCACCCTGAAAAACAACTCCTCAATCCCTTCTGAATCCCCAAATCTCCCATCATTTTTCCCTGTGAATCATCCTGCTGATTGTTTCATCTCAGGACATTCAGAATAGGGAAAATGAAGGCGAATTCTGCCTGATTCATTATTTCCATGGCAGGAATTGCATGGAAGAGGCAGAAAAGCAGCAGGATGATGCTGTGGAGATTGGGTTAAGTCCTGCTCTCAAACAGCGGTGAGGAGAGCAGCGTTTCCCAGTCTTTTAAGGAAGCCTTTCTTTGATAGGATCTCATTAAATATTGCTGGAGCAGAAAAACATCCCATTTACAGGATAATATCTCCTCCTGACTGAGGCCCTTCCAGGCTTGAAACACAAGGCACTATCCAAGAAAAGAGGGATATTGATCTCCTTCCTGCCATAAAAAAGCCCTGCCAGACTCTGAACATTGAATAGAAAACTTCCATGGAATGGGGTCTGCAGCCCTGGGATGATTCACAGGATCCCTGAGGGCAGGAAAGACCTCTGAGGTGCTCGAGGGCAACCTTTGCCCACTCACCACTCAGCAATCCTCGCTCATCCCTGAGAGTTCCAGCAACAAATCCAGTGTATAAATACTGGGAAAGCTTAAAAATGTTCTCAATTCCAACCAAAATAAAGCCCTGGAGACCACAACACACCTGGAACACAGACTCGGTTCTCCAACCCTGCTCGTATTTCCCAGCTGATGACGGAGCAGCTCCAAGGGGCTGGAACAAACTGGGAGGATGATCCCAACTGGTGGAGACCTTCTCACTCTCCAGAATTCCCTGAAAGGCTGTCAGGGGGGGTTGGCCTCTGCTCCCAGGGAACAAGGGACAGGATGAAAGGGAAAGGGCCTCAAGCTGTGCCAGGGGAGGGTCAGGCTGGACACCATGAGGAATTTCCTCCTGGAAAGGCCTTGGAAGGGGCAGCCCAGGGAGGGGGTGGATCCCCATCCCTGGAGGCATCCAAAAAAGGACTGGATGTTGCACTCAGAGCTCTGGGATCATTCCCACCTTGGACTCCATGACCTTGGAGGTCCCTTCCAATCTCCCTGGGATTCTGGGATTCTCCAGACCAGGTCCCACAGTGTTAAATGAAAATGGGATTTAATCTCCTCCAGTGATATGAAAAAAGGAGCAGTGGGAACAGTGGGAAAAAAAACCCCCAACCCTCCTGGTGCTTTTAGTCTCTTTTCCAGAAGTTCTATCAAATCACAGCCTGGGCCAACTACATTAGGGAGCAATTAGGCCTTAATGGCCGTCCAAAGCCATTATCAGGGGACAGTTCACCTCACAATAGTTAAAGATAATATTTAATTGGAGCAAATTAATGGACTGCCTGGGAGACCAAAGAGATCTATTTAGGCGCTCTGCTTTTCCAGCGGGGATGGTTCCCTTTGGAAAGCAACTTGTGTGCCAGGAGAACTCCTGAGGTCGGTTCCCACCTTCAGACTTGGCAGGGGCAGTGAAACCCAGAGCAAAACCTCCAGTAACCAGCCAGTTTATCCCTGGTACTGCTCCTTGATTTCCACACCCACCCACAGTCATTACTGATCCTGCACACGATACGGTTATGGAGATGTCCACCTTCACCTCACCAGCATCACTCTTAATTACTGTTGTATCAGAATAATTGACACACTGCAGATCCCTGGGAAGCAGCTGGGGACCAAAAAGCCTATTTTACAAAAAAATCCCAAAATAAACTGGGAAACAAAACCTGACTTCCACCATGGAAGACCTCACTCCTTTCATACCACAGTCTACTTGGAGCCTTCCCAAAATCTCCAATTCCAGCATGCACCACTTCATATCAATGTTTGGGTTCCAGTGACCAAAACCCCACATTATTTACCAAATGGGATTTAAGGGGAGTTTCCCACACCTTGGTTGGGAACAGGTTTCCAGAACGGAATGTTTTCTTCCTACACATGGATAACAGGACATGAAATTTCATTCACTCACTTAAATGACTAATCAGAAAATCATAGAATGGTTTGGGTTACAAGGGATTTTAAGGATCATTCCCTTCCAGCCCCTGCCATGGGCAGGGACACCTTCCATAGCCCAGGATGCTCCGAGCCCCGTCCAACCCAGCCTGGAATTACGTAGCAAGGAAAGCATAAGTTCATCTGTAAATATTAACCCTGATACAGAAATTCCAGTGTAAGGAAGAGATTTTACCCTTCATTTCAAGGATCTTGGCATTCAGTTCCTTAAAAAAGGACAGGAGGAGAAGCAGGGAAGCCCTTAATCCCCTTAAATCCATGCCTCCGACTGTATCCGTGCGTGATGCTCCGTGACATCACCACCGGAGCCTCTTTGCTCCTACAAAAGTGGGAACGTTCAAGGTTTGCCCTGTTAGAACCCCCCGAGAACTCCCTGCTGGAAGCAAGTGCAGGCTCCTGGAAAGCCCTGGGGGAGCTGCAGAAGTAGGTCATTCCCCTCCCCGCTGGAAGGTTCGAGGGGTTCCCCCGCGAGGGGATGGCCTGGAACAGCGCCCACCTTTGCAGCTCGGGCGCCCTCGGTGGCACCAGCACAGAGAGGCCTCAGAGTCTGCCCCAACGCCCGGGACCTTCGGCAGCCTGCGGCCCCCTCCGAGCACGCGCGCCCGCGTTGGGATGGGAGGGATTTTAAGGATCGTTCCCAGCCCACTGCACCTTCCACTACAACAGGTTATTCCAGCCTGGCCTTGGACACTTCCAGGGATGGGGCAGCCACAGCTTCTCTGGGAAACCCCTCACAGGGAACGACCCAACCCTACCAGCAGAAGACACCTCATCCCAAAGCCGTTGAACCCAAGGCACTGAGGAGCAGTTTTGACACTGGAAGGAGGTCATGGATGGACACGGAACCTTTGGTCTATCAAACCCCCCAAATCCAAGAACAGAACCCAAACAAACACCGTTCTGCCTTCACAATCCTTATCAACATCAGCAATTACAACCCCAGGAACCGACGCCGACATTTAGGGAATGGGAGACTAGCCTTTGGGGAGCACCTGAAGAGCTCCAAGACCTGGGAGAAGCTAACTGGGGGGGTCAACTCCTGGTTGTGCCCCTCAGAACCGCTCCCTTAATTTGGCCCTAACACCCTCTAATTCCACATGGCTCTGAGGCCGGGGATTGTTCAGCCCAATCCCGGGGTTTTATGGGAGCAGCAGAACTGGGGGTGTAATTAGAACCTATTCCTGGAAGAGGGGAACCTGGAGCACATCCTAATGTGTAAATGACTCAATAACTTAATTAGGGGGGATGAAGTGCACTTACAGCCACAGACGCTTACCCCGGATCGGGATAATATGTGTGGGAATACATCCCTGCTTTTTTAAGGGATATATTCCCTGGGTTTAGGACACAAGTAGTAGGACAAGGACATGTGGAGTGTATGCTGGTTATAGGAAGGATGGCAGGGAATTCTTTTTAAAAGGGAAGCTTTCCTTACAAACTGATGTAAAAAAACATTTTAAAATCACTTCAAAATGCTGGAAGGAAACAACTTTTCAATCCCTGTAAATATGGTCTCCCAGCGAAATCCCGGGTGGAATAGGAAAGGAAATTATTCTTTTGGGCAAGCTCGTGAGGATACACAAATAAATAGAGCCCTCCTTTCCCAAGCTCACCTATTTCCAGGATCATTCAGGTTGGAAAAGGCCTCCGAGGTCGTGGAGTCCAACCTGTGACCGATCCCACCTTTCCCACAGACTGTGGCGCAAAGTGCCACGTCCAGTCACTCCATGAGCACCTCCAGGGGTAGGGACTCCACACCTCCCTGGGAAGCACATTCCAATACCTGACCACCCTTTCCATGAAGCAATTCCTCACAGGGAAGTCAGTAAGAAAATTCCCATAGCTTTTGATATGCTGGTTCCAGCTCTGGGGGAAGAGCACATGAAGTGCCCTTGCTGATCCCAAACATGCCAGTTTTCCCTGGGAGATGACAAAGGGAATAGGAGAAGCTCTAAAAATCACTTGTGTTCATGAGTCATCCCTAATCATCCCTCCCCTCTCCCCGAATCCCTGCTGGAGGTGAATGGAACACAACCACTGAGCTGAATAAACCAAATTATGGGATGTGAGCTTGGAGGAGGCTTCAAACAAAACCACCAGGAAATGGGGGGTTTGATTTTCCATTGATGGGTAAAAGGGCAGGATACAAGGAGCTAGCACAAGTACCTATGGAGCTGTAGCTTGTCTGGTTCCCAGAAAACAACCCAGGTGAGGGAAAAGTTTCCTGCCCCTGGCAGGGGCTTGGAACGAGCTGAGCTTTAAGGTCCCTCCCAACCCAAAGCATTCCATGATTCCATGGAAAGAAATCCAGGTTGCCAAGTTGCAGTGCCCAGATCACTTTTTCCATGTTATCTTTCCCATATTTATTAATTGGCTGCCTCTAATGACACAGAGAAGTGGTGTGAACACCCACCCAAAAATTCCTAAATGCAGGATTAGGCAGCGAGCAGCTGGAATTTTTGATGATGATATGGAATGATCCCTAAATGAGATGCCCTTCCTCAAAGTCCTCTCAGGAAGCTCAGATTAAATCAGAAAAGAGATCGAGCGCCTTTTCAAGGGGGAAAAAGAAGTTGCCACAATGAATCCAGGAGAGCCCAACAGCTCGTGGATAGGAGCAAAGCCACTGGAAGGCAAGTCTCAGAATAATGATTTGGAATCTGTTGCCATTCTCTGGAAGCAAATCCAAAGTAATGCTGGAGATGCTGGGGAGCGCAGAGCCTCCCCGCCGCTCCGAAGGAGGAATTTTCGAGGATGAGAAGAAGCGGTGCCGTGGCAAAAATTCCCTGTAAAGTCACAAAGGAGGCTCGTGCCTCCCGGGAACGGGAGAGGAGGTGTGCGCCTCTCCCGGGAAGTGTCGCCCTCAGAGGAGACTCCATTTCACGTCTCCTCCTTGGGAGCCAAGTGAAATCAATTAACTCTGCAACTGGAACCAATTAACCCTCGGAAAAGCACAACACCAACACAGTGGCAGCCTTTAATAAACGGGATCAATGTAATAAATCCATAAATAAGAACGGGAAATGCTGCGGGGGGGGGGAATTGCCAGGCTCTGTCCTGTGGGCTCCTGGTTCTTCAGGGACAGCAGAAGGATTTGGGGGTCTAGAACCAAACAAAAACCTCCAAAAACTCGGGATTTCAGCAGCCCCGGGGGTTGGTTCAGATGGGATTCATCCTGTGTAACCCCAAGCGGGGCTGGAGTCGCTGAGCCGGCTTTCCAAGCGGGATAAGGATGAATACCTTGAAAGAGGCACCTTCAACCCTTCCGCTGGAGCGGGATAAACCTCCCTTCTCTCCGGGGAGGCCCCGTGCTGCTTCCGCTCCATTAAGATGCCAGTCTGTGATCCAGGGCACAGTGGGAAGATGGTGCCATCTGTGACACGGAGCGAGCGGCCCCAGCCTTGCCTGGCTCCCGGCCCCAGGAACAATGCTGTTCCTCAGATCCCTGATTTTCTGCCCTATCCGCCCTTTCCTACTTCATTCCCGGCTTTACTCAGCTTTTTGCTGCCCTTTTTCAACCGAACTCACAGCAAATCAGAGGCTATTCTGCAGATTATCCATTTTTGCTGGGAATTTCCTCATGAATGAGGTCTTTCTGACAGCAACGGGCAGGGAAGAGGCTTAAGCAGCAAAATATGATTGGAAATATTAACAATAAAATCACAAGTGACCCTGGTGAACTCAGGGCCCTTCAGACCCCTCCAGAGGCCACACTCTGTGCGACGGCTCCATCCCACCCTCCGGACACCACCACCACTTGATTTTTCCAGGGCTGTTTTCCAGAACAACTTTCTCCGAAACCAAAACAAAAAAGAATAAAGCTGCTTCTTTTATAATCCTGCACTTTCTATTTAAGCTCTTGCTCTTTTGGATTAAGGGAAGAACAACTCGCCATTAGGCCCTGCCCTGGTTATCGACATCACCCAAAAGCCACAGGATTTATTTTACACTTCAAAAGATGGTCAAACCCTGTTGTACATGGATTTTTTGAAGGTTTAAATATCATATTTAATATCATAAAGCTCCCCTTGCCTGGCAGTCCGGCACTGTGCTTCGTTGGCCACAAGAACTTACAGGGAGGGGGATTTCGGGAGGGTAAAAATGCAAATAGGAATCACTTGATCTGTTCACTTTGGGCTTTCAGGGGTTTCACTTCCTCCCTCCCTTCCTGAATTTTAGGTAAATAACCTCCCCTTCATGACCTTAAACAGGGCGATGCTGGAATTACAGGGGCTAATTGGAATCAAGCAGTTGCCGCCCTGGTCACATTTGGGCGGCCCCACGGTTCGGATGCAGGAGACTCCCGATTTTCCAGAGGTGTTTCACCACTGCCCCACATCACACTCACGAGGTCACGGCAGAGCTTTCTACTCTGGCTTTGCTTGGCAAAAAGACTCCATTCTGCCACAAAATAACTCAGATTTGCCCACAAAATACTCAGTTTTACCCCCAAAAGACTCAGTCTTGCCCTGCAGTGTTCAAATAATGAAGAGCTTTTCCTGTCTAAACAAATCACTTTATATACATATTATATATACATTTATTTTTTCATTTGACAGTGTGCTTGTTCTTCAGCTGAACTGAGTCTGTGGTTACAAGGAAAATGACCCTTTAACCCCAATAATTTCACGGCTAAGGATTTATCCCACATCCAGGGAAGCAGCACTGGGCACCTGAGCGACCGAACGGAGCCGGCGAGCTCATAAAAGCCACCCCAAACTCTAGGTTTGCATTCTGATCCCAGATATTTTTCCAGGCTAACTTCCTAGTTGAATCCCAGTGCATTCCCAGGGTTTGCTGTGCACCCCAGCCACGGAAAGCATCGGATTTCAACACTGCCCAAACCTCTTAATCAGAGCTTGGCAGGAGCAGGGAGCGGACCCGGCACTGTCACCTATTAACCACGTCAGCTCTAAAGGCAGACACTGAGGGAGGAAACCAAACACACAGGGAATAAAAATCAGGGAAAAATACACTGAATATAAATAAGGAAAAAATATAGGGAATATAAAGAACAGAAAAATATATAGAATATAAAGGAGAATAGTAGGAGAGGGCAAAAACGCGATGCCCATTAGTGACCGTGCTGGTTCCTGAATTAATGCTCTAATTTGTGGTGTTTACAAGACAGTTAATTTTAGGAATGTGAGTTTTCCTCTGTTTATCCAACAAGCCCCAGTATTTCCTAAGTAAGTGGATCTTTCCAAGGAGGATAAAATCAACAAAGGGATTAGAGGCAGAAACCCAAAGTTAAGCGACGCATTTGCTGCCGGCTCTGACCCCGCAGGATGAGGAATGCGCTCGGGATTTAACACTGCATTTTATATTTTCCAAGGAAACAGTTCATCCTGGACAAGCAGGAGGAGCAAAGAGTAGGATTCTCCTGTGGGCAAACCCTGAACACAAGGTCTCAGGTAACGCTTAAGCTCTCAGGCCACTTCTTCCCAGCTCTGCTGGTGGCTGTGTCTGATCAGGAAGGCAAATCATCCTCGCTCCTCTCCTAAAATCCCTGCTGTCACTTGTCCCTTAAACAAATGAGGAAAACTGGGCTGTACCCTGTGGAAGTGCAGCTCACAGGTGCTCCCAGATTCCACCCAAACAGCCTCGTGGTGCTGGAATTACGGTGACACTTGTCCCAGCCTCATCCCCGCCAGTCTTTGTTCCCAAAATCCTGAAGAAACGAGTCTCTTTTGTGTAATGGCATTAGATCCCGATATTCCAGCCTGTCCTCTGTCACATTCCACGGTCACCACAACCGGGAGCAGCCTCGGGTCACCAGCAAGGGCAGAGGAGCTGGGGCAGCTCATTTGGCTTTGCCACCTTTGCTTCCACCCTGGAGTTGTTATCCCAGTGCCGAAGTTGCCAGCAGGGAAGTGCTGCCGGACTCTCCAGCCCCACGGCCCTGGCAGGTGCTCCCACAATCCCGGGCCGTAATTCAATCAGCTCTGGGCTGACGTCAGGAAGCACAAAACAACTCCAAGGCTGTGTCTGAACGGGCCCAGAACCCCCGAGATTCAATTAGAGCCTTGATATTCCATCGGGAATCTTATTTAGCTGGATTTAATATCACCAAAGCCTCGGATCAGTTGTTTCTCAAATAGGTCGAGCGTATTTAAATGTACAGGCGGGGGAAAGAGCACGTCAGCCCCACAATCCCAAATTTCCACGAGTAAGCCTGGCTTTTACTCAGGAAAAACAGAGTCTGGTTTGCAGATGCTACAGAACAAAAAGAGCTGCATCCCTGTTTTCCTGGGGATTACATCCATACCTAAGAATTAATTCAGTGATTTCAATCCTTTCCCCGTTTTGGACCCCTATATGATCCCGGTAGAAATCCTTGGATTGCCATACACATGATATTCCACAGGGATTTGGGTTGGGTTTTTAATGGACACTTTTCCAGGACCCA
>NW_020956691.1:87248-99784 GCF_003031625.1 Empidonax traillii | reverse complement strand
GGAACTCCCACCAAAATATTCCTCAAAATAGAGACCACGCCTCAATCTCCACCCCTAACTCCACCTGTTATGAATATTGTAATTTATGTTGTAATCATTGCCAAACCTGTATAAAAAACTCACTGTAACCTAACCAACGCGGAGCCTGTTTTCCCAGCACGAGCTGGCAGGCTGCCCGGCCGTTAATCAATAAATACCTTGCTGCTTTAGACATAAAACCCTGTCTAAACAGTTTTTTTATCTGCTCTTTTCTGGGCATCACTGGAAGGAGCTGCTAGAAGGATATCATCCATGTAATGGTAACAATATCCTTCCGGATAGTTTCCTCTAACAGGGCTCAAGGCCTATACAACAAACCATTGACAAATAGTGAGTGAATTTTTCATACCCTGTGGCAAAAACTTCCAATGATACCGTTTGGAAGGCTCAGCATGGTTTACCGAAGGAACAGTAAATGCAAACTTTTCCTTATCGTTTGCATGTAGAGGAATGGTAAAGAAGCAGTCTTTCAAGTCAATGATGACTACAGACCAATTCATGGGAATCATTGTCACCGAGGGTAACCCTGGCTGCAATGCTCCCATGGCAACCATCACCTCATTGACTCGACATAAATCCTGCAGGAGCCTCCATTTCCCTGATTTTTTCTTTATGACAAACACAGGAGTGTTCCATGGACTGTGTGACGGCTCTATATGACCTGCTTCCAACTGTTCTTGAACTAAAGTGTGCAGGGCGGTAAGTTTCTCTTTGTTAAGGGACCACTGTTCAACCCACACAGGCTTTTCTGATAACCATTTTAAAGCAACTGTGGGTTGCTTCACACCCTGCATCACAGTGACCCCTAGGGAAAATCCGTAGTGATATGGACTCCCCACTGAGAAAGGCAGTCCCATCCCCACAAGTTCAAAGGTGCCACAACCACATAGGGCCGAAGGGTGGCAGCTTGGCCCTCCGGGGTGGTGATGAGCACTGGTTTAGCTGCAAGACACCCGGTGGAAGTACCTCCCAGACCTATAACAGCCTGAAAGGCCAGGACCAAAGGCCAAGAAGTAGGCCAGTCCTTTAGCGAAATGATTGTAATGTCCGCACCAGTGTCCAATAACCCAGATACCTTTGTCGTAGCGGGAGAAGTGTGTGCCATACTCAACACGCAGGTCATTTGAGGCCGACGGTCCTTCACAGTCGTTGTCCAATGGACTTGAGGAACTCCAGTAGATCCAAATCCTCCTGTGCCTCGGGTGACATCTTTTGTCCTAGGAACACAGCTCATAAAGGGTACAAGTTGAGCAATGCACGTTCCCTTTTCAATACAAAGAGGGGGGGTGGGTGTTGATACCATGGCACATATCTGTCCAGTGTAATTGGCATTGATAACTCCGACATGCACCTTGATCCCCTGAATGGTAATACTCGACCTACCAATTAGCAAGGCACTTAAACCCTTCCCAATAGGTCCCCAAGCGTCCAGAGGGACTTTATGAACTCCCATCATGGAAATGGTTACTGTTGAAGCTGTGGATACATCCATCCCGGCTGCTCTTTTTGTCTTCCCTGACAATTGGTTGCATAGGTCTGTTGTGTCTGGAAGCGCTGGGTTAGCTGATCGATCGGAACAGGTACTTGTGTCAGAGCGCGCCGCCTCGTGTTTGTCTTCCCGTTTCCCGACAGCACATGTCCATCAGCATGATGAGTTGACCGACAGTTCTTGGCAAAATACCCTGCTTTCCCACATCTAAGGCAAGTTGTTATTGCTGACTGCGTGGGTGAATTCCTTTTTTGATTTCCGAGAGCTCTTTTTTCTGCAAGAGGCACATCGATGGCTTGCAGTACTAACCACAGCCATGACATTAGCCAATGCAACCATCTGGTAGTCCACTGATCCCACTTTTGAACATGCATGAATCATATCATCAAGTGAGCGATCATCTGGTAAGGTACCAAGGATCTTCCGACAGTCTGCATTGGCATTGTCTCTTGCTAGCTGTTTCACTAGGGCCTCGGGCAGGTTAGCATCATAAACCTGCTTCTCTATGGCAGCCAGCAATCTCTCAACAAATGGCAAATATGACTCTTTAGCATCTTGCCTAATAGAGGCATATCTGGGCTTAGGAGTTGATAGCTCAGCAGTATGAAAAATCGCCTCCATGCCCACAGCTTTAACTTGCTCTAATACTAAAGGAGACCATTGTGCCTGATGTTGAGGATTAGAAAACTGCCCTGTACCGGTAAGGACATCACCACCATTTCCATATCAGAGGTCATCTTGAGGCCATTGCAAAGTTCTTATTCCCTGTGCTGCAACCTTTTTAAACCAGACTGACTGGAATACTGAGAACTGCACTGGGGGAAATATCTGGGCAATCATCTGTACATCATATGGGGTTAATTCCTCCATAGCCAATATTTTAAGCAAGCACATGGTAGGGGCTGAGTTGGACCCATACTGCACTGCTGTTCTCTGTAACTCCTGAATCACCTTCCATGAAAATGGGTGGTGCTCCTCGGGCTGTCCACTAGCTGGATCCCCCCTCACCACTGGGAAAACCCCAGCCTCCCCACTTGGTAAGGAGGGTATCTGATGAGAAACGCCCTCCCACGGGGCATCAGTCTGTTCTGCCAGGTCCCAATTTCCCTCTTCCATCGCCCGAACCTTAACCTTTTGCCAGAATGTTTTTTCCAGTTTAAATGGGACAAGGGTCTTTTGCTGAGGATGGATTAGGAGGAAAAGACCCAAACTTCTTTTGCTAAACAATTATAAATCTGAAATTAAGAGGCTCTGATTGAAGGAAAACAAATTATGGAAAAGGGAAAACAAAAAAAATAACAGGCCTTTATTAAAAGGTATGTGTGTATTAACAGGAAAACGAAAAAAAAAAAACAAGTAAAACAACCAAGTAATACTCCTATACCCACCAATAATCCCCTTCAAGAACAAAACCGATAAACCGGCAAAAGGAAAATTGAATAGTTCAATTTTTAGCACCCTTTGGTGCAGTTCCAGCCACAGTCAGCAGGGGGCGCCGTCGGGTCACTGGAGATGCAAGATTTGTAATGTCCTGTACCATTCACCAGGTGGCGCTGTTGGGTTACTGAAGGTGCAGAATTTGTAGTGTCCTATAGTAGTCACCAGGTGGCGCTGTTGGATCACTGGAGGAGTAGAACTTGTAATGTCCAGTGCCCGTCACCAGGCGGCGCTGTGAGATCCTTGGATGCCACCAGGTGGGGGGGGGGGGGGGGGGGGGGGGGGGGGGGGGGGGGGGGGGGGGGGGGGGAGAAGGGGAAGGAAAAACAACAGCAATAAAACAGAAAGTTCTCCCAATGGAAGAAAACTCACGAACTTCAGCTGATTAGGGTCCGTTGTAAGCAGGGCCTGCAGCCAGCAACAACTAAGCTGAAAGCAACAGCAAAAACTCCCCTCCAACAGGAAAGAGACAAAGAAACCCAGCAGTGCCTGCAGCCCTCATCAGTTCCCCTCAGGGCAGAGAGACTGAGCTCCCCCCCCAGACTCCATCCCCTTCCAGTCACACACCCCAGTAGCCCTCCCCAACTCCTCCCCCTTCGTTGTCTAGGAGACTAATCTCTCCGTCATTAGTGACCTGGCAGATTCTTTTGTTCACCTGATGGCTCATCCACAGAGCACACACGCAGGGGGGAAGGGAAAGAAAAATTCCTTGCTGAAATCAGAACTATGACAAGGAATGGGATCACAGGGTCAGACAGTAACTTGTGCAGGGGGCAACTTCCATTTCTGAGAAGGCTTATGAAGGACGATACTGCTTTGTGCCTTTTTTGATTGTACAGGCACCAGAGCATCATCTTCAGATGCCTCCTCCTCACTTTCATCAGAATGGGAATCAGATTCTGATGGCAGAGGAGGATACATAGGAGGATCCGAAAGCTCTGGGAGGTGTTGTTTATTAGCCTTCTTACCCTTGGCCTGGCTGATTTTTGCAGGAAAAGTTTTTGTCAATTCTTGCGGAGATTTATAGGACCTACCCTTGACCGCAGGGGATCTAACTCCGTATATCTCATCCAAATCATCCCATAACACTCCCCTTTTTGCTGAATGAAACCCTTTTCCTTTTGAAAGTTTTCCCCCCCACCACCCTTAGAAGGGGGAGGAGGCGAAACTAAGGGAGTTTCACTCTCACAAGGTTCGAGCGGAGGGGCCGAGGGAGTCACTGCAGAAGAGCTGACAGCAGCAGGATTTATAGGGGGAGGATGTGTGTTCCAAGAATTTTCCCCTTGAGCATTCCCAGAGGTCTCCTTAGGAGTTTCTGTAGAAGCTCCTGTAGAAGCTCCTCCAGGGACAATAACCGGCACTGTCCCAGAACTTCCTTATTTTTTATGTTCTTGCAATGTTTCTCTTAACACATGCCAGGTGGTTAGCAGCTCTACTGCTTTTTCATCTCCATGTGTGGATGCTTCAAATAGCCGACGACCTAAGTCATTCCACACAGATTCACTAAAGGCAACCTCAGATGTTGCCTGAAAACCCTGGTCTTTGCTCCACTTCAACATTTTTTGTAGGAGCAAGGCACTTATCTTGATCCCATGTTCCTCCAGCAACAACTACCACATCCAGATGATAGATTCATCCTCTTTGGACAACATGGAACCCATTTATGCTCCAGTGACTCACCTGTTCTAAACAGGTGTCTCAAAAATATTTTGACCGGCCCTTGAACAACTTCCCTGTCGTTCTCAAAAGCTACACTGGAGTTTCTCGCCTCCAACAGCTCTCTTGGAACTGTCTCTCCATCCTCGTTCGGGATGTGTAACTCTACTTTGCTTGACCAAGTTAGAGGACTGACTTACAAAAATACATTACACTGTAAGGCAGTTTAGCGAAGAAAAAACTAAGCAGCGGCAAAAGCAGAACACGAAACAGCAGTATGACAATATAACAACTAAATCTCGCAGTCGCAGGGGTTAATAACCCAGAGTTACAACTCTGTTACTTAGTTTCGGAGCTGAGAACTGCAGAGGGTGGAAACTGAAAATGCAGTTCTGTTACCTAGCTGTGAAACTTAGCTCTGTAAGAGGTGGAAACCAAAAGAGCAATTGCTGTTACCTAGCAATAGCAGGCGTAGCTCAGCTAAAACTCCTCGGTTCGGTTGGCGAAAACGGTGATGGTGGGGGGGGGCGCCGCAGCAGATGATCAAAGCCGAGCAGCAAGACCAGAGGCGGTGTTTTCAAAAAGCGAGCGGCAGCGGAGACTCCAAGTTCGATCTCCTCAGCTCCGGGTTAGCAAGCTAAGCTGCTACAGCAGACGATTGCAAAAGCCAGGCTGCACTGCAACAAAACCAGAGGCAGAGGCAAGGCGGAGACCTCCCTTCTTCGGTTCAGCAGGCGAGCAATGGTAGAAGCCGCCGCAACAGGCGGCGTGGGCTCCGGGTCTGCCTCGCTGCTTCTCCGTTTTGTCTTCTGCGAATCACTGATCGAGGCTCACTCGGTGGCAAAGTCCAGATCTTCGCTGCTTCTTTTCTTCGTTCTTCCTCCGTTGATCGCGTCGGGGTCACCAGATGTTGCGAGTCGAAGCGGGACGCGACACAAACCCTCATGGATCCAGGAACTGGAACACTTTATTGCACGATATCTGTTATTTTTATACACTTTTAGGCTACACATGTTAACTCTTTATTGGTCCCCAAATTACATAAATATCCTTCCATTGACCGCTAACAACATTATATAACTCTTCTTACTGCGCATGTCAGTCAACTATTACTCAACACATTTTACCGGAAAACCATATTGTTACATCTTCCGGGTCCAGGCATAATTCTCCCCTTAACAAAGGTTCCTTCTTAGCTTTAACTCTTCCAGAATCCCACAGGCCAACTGGGGGAAAACCACCACACCTGAGAAATAGTGTCCATGGTTAAATCCACCCCTTGGTCTCATGCCCATCTATAGGTGGCATCTCGGCCCTGATGGCCCGAAGCATCATGGGCCCATTGAGTTAGGACCAATTCTCCCTTTTGCTGCCAGTCTAGGTCTACTTGTGACACGTAGACTTGTGCAACTTGATCTACCTGTCTGTTATTATCATGTTCCTCATTAGTTCGATCCTTGGGCACATGGGCATCTATGTGACGGACTCTCACATTCAGTTTCTTCACTCTGCCCTCAATGTCTTGCCACAAATCAGCAACACAGATGGGTTTTCCTCTACGCCTCCAATTCAGTTTCTTCCACCGGTCTAGCCATCCCCACAGGGCATTGACTATCATCCATGAATCGGTGTATAGGTAGAGCCTTGGCCATCCTTCTCTTTCTGCGATGTCTAGGGCCAACTGGACAGTTTTGAGTTCTGCAAAATCACTTGATTAACCTTTACCTTCAGTGGTTTCTGCCACCCACCGCATAGGACTCCAAACGACTGCTTTCCACTGAACCATCAGTGAAAAGGGCATAGCGTGTCTCTTCATCTGGCAGCTGATTATATGGCAGAGTTTCATCAGCTCGACTCACTGGCTCTTCCTCTTCTTCATCTGCCAGATGGAAGTTCCCACCTTCAGGTCAATTGGTTATAATTTCCAAAATTCCAGGGTGATTTGAGTTCCTAATCTGGACACATTGTGTAATCAAAGCCATCCATTTTCTCCACGTGGCATCGGTGGCATGATGCGTAAGAGGGCACCTTTCCCTTGAACATCCAGCTCAGCACTGGTAATCGGGGTGCCAGGAAGAGCTGTGCTTCAGTACCAATCATCTCTGAGGCTGCTCGTATGCCTTCATACGTCGCTAAGATTTCTTTTTCCATAGGGGTGTAATTGACCTCAGAACCTCTGTATCTTCGGCTCCAGAAACCAAGTGGTCGCCCTTGCGTCTCACCAGGCACTTTTTGCCAGAGGCTCCAGGAGGGACCTTTATCTCCAGCTGTCAAGTACATTCTTTACATCTGGTCCCATCCTGACTGGCCCAAGAGCCACGGTGTGTGCAATCTCTTGCTTGATTTGCCTGAAAGCCTACTGTTGTTCAGGACCCCACTGGAAATTGTTCTTTTTACAGGTCACAAAGTAAAGAGGGCTTACAATTTGGCTGTACTCGGGGATGTGCATCCTCCAAAAGCCTGTGGCTCCCAGGAAAGCTTGAGTTCCTTTTTTGTTTGTTGGTGGAACCATTGCTATGATTTCATTGATGACGTCAGTTGGAATCTGGCGTCTTCCATCTTACCACTTTACCCCTAGGAACTGGATATCTCTGACAGGTCCCCTGACCTTACTCTTCTTGATGGTAAAACTGGTCTTGAGGAGAATATGGATCATCTTTTGTCCTTTTTCAAAAACTTCTTCTGCTGGGTCCCCCCATACAATGATGTCATCAATGTACTGCAGGTGCTCTGGGACCTTACCCTTCTCTAGGGTGGCCTGGATCAACCCATGGCAAATGGTTGGACTGTGTTTCCACCCTTGGGGCAGTCGATTCCAGGTATACTGAATGCCCCTCCAGGTGAAAGCAAACTGTAACCTGCACTCTGCTGCCAAGGGGATGGAGAAAAATGCATTTGCAATGTCAATAGTGGCATACCACTTCGCTGTCTTGGACTCCAGCTCGTACTGGAGCTTCAACATGTCAGGCAGAGCGGCACTCAATGGAGGTGTGACTTCATTTAAGCCACAGTAGTTCACAGTCAATCTCCATTCTCCATCGGATTTACGTACAGACCAGATGGGGATGTTGAAGGGTGAGTGTGTTCTACTGACCACCCCTTGACTCTCTAACTTCCTCATTATCTTATGGATGGGGACCACAGCATCTTGGTTCGTCCAGTACTGTTGCCTGTGTACAGTTGCAGTGGCTATTGGCACTTGTTGATCCGAGTAGTCCCACAATGGAGGGGTGCTGGGCCCTTAGCAGTTTTAAATGAGTATGCCGAGTTCTGAAGAGGCAAGGAGCTGACCGTTAGACAAACAAGAACAAGTCTGCAGCTGCAGGAATGCAGAGGTCAGCAGAAAGCGATGTGAGAAAAAGGTGATAACAGAAACTTTTCCCAGGAATGTGTGCTTTAAGGATCACCAATGGATAGACTGCGTGAGGCGCGTGGACAATGTAGACTAACCAATCATGGAGGCGTGCTGTGCTCGTGATTGCATGTCCAAGACTCAAAAGAATATATGTTTTGTGGCCTTCTGATAATAAGACGGATTTGAATCTGCATCTTATAGATGTGTCGTTCTTTCCCGCTCGCATGAAATGCCCACGGCAGAGGGGTCTTCTGAGAGACCAGAAAGAGCAGACAATTGCATGGACTTCTCTTCAATCACTGTGGCTACACCAAACACCCACCGGTACCCCTTCGGGTCCTTGAAGTATCCTCTTTTTAGATAGTCCATACCAAGAATGCAAGAGGCTTCTTGCCCGGTCACAATGGAATGCTTTTGCCATTGGTCTCTCGTCAAGCTCATGTCGACCTCTACCACTGACAACTCTTGAGACCCTCCGGTCACTCCAGAAATAGAAACAACCTCCATACTCTTATGTTCCGATGGCATTAAAGTAAATTGGGCACCAGTATCCACCAAAGCCTGGTATCTCTGGGGATCCAATGTGCCAGGTCATCGAACCCACACAGCCCAGTAAACCCAATTATCTTCCTGGTCCCTTTCCTTCTCCTGGCAGAAGGCAGGGCCCCTCTATTGGTCTTGATCAGAGCATTCGTTGTCCGATTTTGACTTTACCTTCTTAGAGGTCTTCTTGTCATTGTCGAAGCGGACATCCATCTTTTTGTGTTTCGGAGATCTCAGTTCTTTCCTCAGGACATCTGCATCAACCATGTAGACATCTTTCTTATTGGATTCCTTTTGTTTCAACTCTATTACTCTGGTCTTGAGTTTGGAAGTGGGTTCACCATCCCACTTTTTCATATTTTCTCCCTTGCTGCGCAGATAAGACCACAGTTGATTACGTGATCTGCGCCTGGGGTTTCCTCTCCTTCTGCGTGCTAAGGAAGGAGATCATGAATGAGGTCAGGATCAAGATCAAGGTCGAAATCGTGGTCAAGACTGTTTTATTGGTCTGTCTCTATAGTCTCTATAGTCGCTTTCGTATCTGGAATATTCATAAGGCCTCTCCATTGCCTCCCTAGGATGGGTGGGTCAGTGTCGGGCATCGGAGGAGTCTTCCAAATTTTCCACTATGGTCCTTTTCCATGAACACATGGTGTCCACATTTGCTTTATCTGTCTTTGGCTTGTATACTTCTATTAAGCAGTTGACATATGATGCAGGGGCACCTTTAATTACTTGCCTCCACATCAGTTCTGTACAGGAAATATTCTCTGGTTCTAAGCAATCGTAATTGGGTTACAATAAATAAGTTCCAACAAGGCTAATTCCCGTAGGTTCTGGACTCCTTTTTCTGCAGTCGTCCACTTTTTCGGAGAACTCATTAAATATTCTTTAAATGGGTATTTTTCCCTCACGACATGGAGGATCCAGGGCTAGAGACTGAGATTATGTGTCTCTCTTGCAATTTCTTGTTCAATTTCACAGTCTTGATTGAGGGATCCTAATTGTTGAGCTTCTTGACCTTCTAACAAGTGGTTTCTGGCTCCATTATCCCAGCATTGTACCAACCAGGTGAGAATTCGTTCACCAGACCGGCGGTTGTAATCCCTTTGTAGATCCCGGAGCTCTGTTGGGGTCATTGTTCCCAGTACTTCACTCATTTGCACAACTTCTGCTCCAGAATAAGGGTCTCTCCTACATGGAACCATTTCCACTTCCCTTCTGCTGCTTCTATGCGGAACTGCTTTCTCTCTCTCTCGCCTCTCTCATGTGGAGGCAGAGACTGAGCACATTGCGGGGATAGGCTTCTACTCTGCTGTCTAAGCCCACAAAGTGGAGGTAGTGAATAGTCCTTCAGACCTTGGGATGAAGGTCTCAACCATTCTTCCATCTCCTCCGTTGAACAGTCAAGAAGGGTATAGTTGGGTGTCAACCTTCTCTTTGGTGGTTTATTGGCCATCTGGGTTGCCACCCCTTCTTCCTTTAGGTTCGCTTCCTTTTCCTTTGGGTTGCTCCCAATTCTTTTGGACGCCCTCCTTCTCTCATGGTTGTTTCTTCCCCTTTTACAGACATCCATTCGTCCACTACTACATACTTGGACAGGATAGGTCTCGTGAGGATGGCAAGTCCCTTTGCTCCCTCTTCTTCTTCTTCTTCTTCTTCTCCTCCTCCTTCTATATGTCTCAATCGTGGAACTAGGTCTGTAGCTTCTGCATTATCCCTTATCCATATCTTCTTCTTAGTTAAGGGGGCAATAGTGATTCTCGGGTTGGTAGTTTGGGTCTCCGTCTCCATCGTAGCCTTAACGTTAGATGTCGTAGTTTAAGTTCCAGTGTCCATGAGATCTACAGTTCGGACTCCAGTTTCAATAGATTTAGCAGAAGCCGTGCTGACTTCAAGTTGAGTCTGAGTCCCACACTCAGTCGACTTAATAGAGACGGCACTGACTTCAGGTTGAGTCTGGATCCTGACGTCTGTGGACTCAGTAGGGGCATCATTGGTTTCAGGCGACATAGTTTGACTTTCTGCCTCAGCCTTAGGCTTTCGATAGTGGTCTATGGCAGCTCTATAAGCTGTCGCTATACCCCAGTATAAAGCAAAGAACTGCATATTTGGGTCATCATATAAAAGACACCCTTCTTCTAAACAACTTGCCATCTTGTCAGGATCGGACACTTGTTCTGGAGTAAAGTCCCAAGCAATGGGAAGTGTCACATGCCCTATCAACTTGCCAAAATTTACCCATGCTCCTTGCCATCCAGAAACTGACCTTTCCAAGACCCTTCCCAAAGTTCCAGCAAATCCTCTCAAGGTCTGACCTTTTCTACAGCAAGGAAAGCAATACAACACCATTCTTCCAATTTTAAATAACACTTCCATTACCTTCATCAGTAATAGGATTGATGTTGAACAATTTAAGTAAAAATTTGAGCCAATTGTAATGATGGGGATCTCCTTTAACAGGTCTTTGATGTCAAAATCAGCAAAAGGGAAACACTCCTCCCATTCATCCCAATCAAGGAAAGGGAAATACTCCTCCCATTCATCCCCAGTTGGGCGTTTCCCTATAGGGTAACTCAAGACAGGAACAAATATAGCTAACACCAAGAAACAGGTAGGTAGAATAGCCATTGTTATATTATTCTCTCTCTCTGTTCTTAGACAAAAGGTATGTTTATATAAACAAGCCTCTCTTGGCAGTTTTCCCAGTAACTATTCCAAAACAAACTGGGATAACCAAAACAATCTCCCTGTACGGACCACCAAAAATCTGTGATGGTTCAGACCTGGCTCCCTGACAAATGCCTGAACTCACAGTAACAACCCCCTTCCCCCTCCCTTCTTCCCTTAGGGAAAAGAAAAAAACTATAAAAATTGAAGAATGCAAAATCAAGCTAATTATATAAAATATATATATTTATGTATGTTTGTGATGGTTTTAGTCTAGGCCTTCCTTGGTGACCAGTTTGTAACCAAGGAAGAAGCCAAGTACCCAGTATTCCACACAATTTTTACGTAAACCCGAGTATAAATAAGTCGGAGATTAGAGACCTCGCACTCTTCTCTTCCGGCGAGGTCTGGGAACAGTGGGTCCCTGCGTTGGTCTCGCTTATCTAAGGCTGAGGCCTGCAGAGTCCGCTGTCCTACCACGTAGGAGTTTGGAGAGTGCTGGCTGTGACTGCCGATCCTGCTGTTCTAAGGGACGTGGTGAAATCTGTTTTGTTAGTTATTAGTATAGTTTGATCTAGTATACCTGTTCGGTGTCCCTTTTGTTCCCTTTTGTCCCCTTTTTCCCTTTCCCTATCCCTGCGGGGGGTGGACCCCCTTTTTCTATGTATATAGCATCTTAACTGTATATAACTGTAATTTGCGTAAATATAGATATATTTTTATATAAGCAGCTTGACTGTGGGTTCTTTAATTTTTATAGTTTCTTTCTCCTTTAACCTAAGGGAAGAAAGGAGGGGGGAAGGGGGCTGCTGTCCTAGCTTTCGGGCATTTGGCAGGGAGCCAAGTCCAAACCGTCACATTTTTTTGGTGGCCCAGTACGGGGAGATTGTTTTGGTTATCCTGGTTTGTTTTGGAACAGTTACCGGGAAAACTGCCAAGAGAGGCTTGTTTATATAAACAAACCTATTGTTTAGGAACAGAGAGAAAGAATAATATAACTATGGTTATTCTAACTACTTGTTTCATTGTATTAGCTATATTTGTGCCTGTTTTGGGCTATCCTGTAGGGAAACGCCCAACTGGAGATGAATGGGAGGACTATGTCCCTTTCTTTGATTGGAATGAATGGAAGGAGTATCTCACTTTCCTTGATTGGAGTGAATGGAAGGTGTATTTCACTTCCCTCAATTTTGACATTAAAGGCCTGCTAAAGGAGATCCCCATCATTACAATTGGCTCTAATTTTTACTTAAATTGTTTAGTAACAATCCTAGTACTGGTGAAGGCGGTGAAAGAGTTATTTAAAACTGGACGAATGGTGCTGTGTTGCCTTCTGTACTGTAGAAA
>NW_020956691.1:84456-86489 GCF_003031625.1 Empidonax traillii | reverse complement strand
GCTGCCATAGATCACTATCAAAAGCCTAGGGCAGAGGCAGAAAGTCAAACTATGTCACCTGAAACAAATGATGCCCCTATTGAGTCTACAGACGTCGGGATACAGACTCAACCCGAAATCAGCACCGTCTCTGTTGAACTGACTGAGTGTGGAACACAAACTCAACCCGAAATCAGCACCATCTCTGTTGAACTGACTGAGTGTGGAACACAAACTCAACCCGAAGTCAGTGCCGTCTCTGTTAAGCTGACTGAGTGTGGAACACAAACTCAACCTGAAGTTAGTGCTGTCTCCGTTAATTCAACGGAGCATGGAACACAGACCCAACTTGAAGTTAGCACAGCTTCTGCTAAATCCGTTGAAACTGGAGTCCAGACCGTAGATCTCGTGGACACTGGAACTCAAACTACAACATCTGATGTTAAGACTACAACAGAGATGAAGACCCAAACTACCAACCCGAGAATCACTATTCCTCCCCTAACTAAAAAGAAGATATGGATAAGGGATAGTGCAGAAGCTACAGGCCTAGTTCCACGATTAAGGCGTATAAAAGGAGAAGAAGAAGAGGAAGAAGAAGAAGAAGAAGAAAAAGAAGAGGAAGAAGAAGAAGAAGGAGCAAAGGGACTTGCCAGCCCCATGGAACCTATCCCATCCAGCTATGTAGTAGTGGACGAATGGACGGCTGCAAAAGAAGAAGAAGCGGCAGCGAGAGAGGGAGCGCGCCCAAAAGAATTAGGAGCACGCCCAAAAGAAAAGAGAACACACCTAATGGAAGAAGGGGCGGCAGCACAGATGGCCAATAAACCACCAAAGAAAAGGCTGATACCCAAATATTCTCTTCTTGACTTTCCAGCAGAGGATACAGAAGAACGGTTGAGACCTTCATCCCAAAATCTGAAGGACTATTCGCTACCTCCACCTCGTGGGCTTAGACAACGGAGCAGAAGCCTATCCCCGCTACATGCTCAGTCTCTGCCTCCACGTGAAAGAGGCAGAGAGAGAGAGAAAGCGGTTCCACATAGAAGCGTCAGAAGGGAAGTGGAAATGGTTCCACGTAGGAGAGACCCTTATTCCGGAACAGAAGTTGTGCGAACGAGTGAGGTACTGCGAACAATGACCCCAGCAGAGCTCCGGGATCTATGACGGGATTACAGCCGCCGGTCTGGTGAACAAATTCTCACCTGGCTGGTACGATGTTGGGATAATGGGGCCAAAAGCCACTTGTTAGAGGGTCATGAGGCACAGCAACTAGGATCCCTCGCTATGGACTGTGAAATAGAACAGGAAATCGCGAGAGAGACATACAATCTCAGTCTCTGGCTCCGAATCCTCCATGGTGTGAGGGAAAAATACCCATTTAAAGAATATTTAATGAGTTCGCCAAAGAAGTGGACGACTGCAGAAGAAGGCGTCCAATACTTAAGAGAATTAGCCATGCTGGAACTCATATACTGTAATTCAGATTACTATGACTGTTTGGAACCAGAGAAGATTGCCTGTACAGAGCCTATGTGGAGGCAAGTGATTAGAGGTGCCCCTGCATCGTACCTCAACTGTTTGATATCAATTTACAATCCAAAGACGGATGAACCAACTGTGGACACCATGTGTTCATGGATAAGGACTATAGCCCAAAATTTAGAAAGGTCCTCTGATGCCCGACACCGACCTACCCATCCTAAGGAAGCAATGGAGAGGCCCTATGAATATTTCAGATATGAAGACGACTATAGGAACAGAGATGATAGAGTTTACATAGATTATAGAGACTATAGAGGCAGACCAATAAAGTGGTTTTGACCACGATTTCGACCTCGATCTTGGTCCCGGTCTCGTTCACGGTCTCCTTTCCTAGCACGCAGAAGGAGAGGATACCCCAGACGGAGATCACGCAACCAACTGTGGTCCTATCTGCGTGGTAAGGGAGAAAACATGAAGAAGTGGGATGGTGCACCCACTTCCAAACTTGAGGCCAGAGTAAGAGAATTACAACAAAAGGAAGACAACAAAAAGGTTGTCTATGTGGTTGA
>NW_020956691.1:80620-82087 GCF_003031625.1 Empidonax traillii | reverse complement strand
AGTCCGCCATGTAGATGCCCATGTGCCCAAGGATCGAGCTAATGAAGAACATGCTCATAACAGACAGGCAGACCGTGCTGCACAAGTCGAGGTGTCACAAGTAGACCTAGACTGGCAGCAAAAGGGAGAGTTGTTCCTAGCTCGATGGGCCCATGATGCTTCAGGCCATCAGGGCCGAGATGCCACCTAGAGATGGGCACGAGACCGAGGGGTGGATATAACCATGGACACTATTTCCCAGGTTATTCATGACTGTGAAACCTGTGCTGCCATTAAACAGGCCAAAAGGTTGAAGCCCCTGTGGTATGGTGGACGCTGGGACAAGTATAGATACGGAGAAGCATGGCAGGTTGATTATATCACATTGCCACAAACCCGCCAAGGTAAACACTATGTGCTTACCATGGTGGAAGCGACTACTGGATGGTTAGAGACATATTCGGTACCACATGCAACAGCCCGAAATACCATTCTAGGTCTTGAAAAGCAGGTCCTGTGGAGACATGGCACTCCAGACTGAATTGAGTCAGACAACGGAACTCATTTCAAGAATAATCTAGTGGCCACTTGGGCACGGGAGCATGGTATTGAATGGGTATATCACATTCCATATCATGCACCTGCTGCTGGAAAAGTTGAGAGGTGTAATGGACTGTTAAAAACAACTCTGAAGGCACTAGGTGAGGGAACTTTCAAGAACTGGGACAAGCATTTAGCCAAGGTCACCTGGCTTGTTAACACTAGAGGCTCTGTCAATCGAGCTGGTCCTGCCCAAGCAGAATCCCTCCACACTGTAGATGGAGACAAAGTTCCAGTGATCCATCTAAGAGGTATGTTAGGGAAGGCTGTTTGGATTACTCCTTCCTCAGGCCAAGACAAACCCATTCGTGGGATTGTTTTCGCTCAAGGACCCAGAAATACCTGGTGGGTAATGAGAAAGGATGGAGAGATCCACTACCTGCCCCAAGGAAATTTAACATTGGGGAAAAACTAATCATGTGCTTTGAGTTGTGTTTTGCAGGAAACCAGTCACCAGATGAGAAAAGTCTGAACAATTGATGCCGGTATCCAGTAATAAACCAGCCCAGACCAGAGGACAAGCCCTGAAAACCAGAACTGTGATTGTGACCTAAGGGCCAAGAATGAGAACCAAGCTAATCCTGATGCTGACGCTGATTCTTCTACAACAAGATGAATGCTCTGAAGAATGAACAAGGACTATATACGAATATGTATATGTGTATATATGCGCGGAATATAAGTGAATGCGAAATATAGGTGTTACGTAAAAATAGTATGGAATAAGGGGTGGAGAATGTGATGGTTTTAGTCTAGGCCTTCCTGGTGACCAGTTTGTAACCAAGGAAGTAGCCAAGTACCCAGTATTCCATACAATTTTTACGTAAACCAGAGTATAAATAAGTCGGAGATTAGAGACCTCGCTCTCTTCTCTTCCGGCGAGGTTTG
>NW_020956691.1:78226-80599 GCF_003031625.1 Empidonax traillii | reverse complement strand
ACTCTGATCAAGACCAATAGAGGGGCCCTGCCTTCTGCCAGGAGAAGGATAGGGACCAGGAAGATAATAGGGTTTACTGGGCTGTGTGGGTTCGATGGCCTGGCACATCGGATCCTCAGAGATACCGGGCTTTGGTGGATACTGGTGCCCAGTGTACTTTAATGCCATCGGAGCATAAGAGTGTGGAGGTTGTTTCTATTTCTGGAGTGACCGGAGGGTCTCAAGAATTGTCAGTGGTAGAGGCCGATATGAGCTTGACAGGAGACCAATGGCAAAAGCATTCCATTGTGATGGGGCCAGAAGCCCCTTGCATTCTTGGTATGGACTACCTAAAAAGAGGATACTTCAAAGACCCGAAGGGGTACCGATGGGCTTTTGGTGTAGCCACGGTGATTGAAGAGAAGTCCAAGCAATTGTCTGCCCTATCTGGCCTCTCAGAAGACCCTTCCGTTGTGGGACTACTCCGAGTCAAAGATCAGCAAGTGCCTATAGTCACTGCAACTGTACACAGGCGACAGTATAGGACAAACCGAGATGCTGTGATCCCCATTCACAAGATGATCAGGAAGTTAGAGAGCCAAGGGGTGGTCAGCAAAACACACTCACCCTTCAACAGCCCTATCTGGCCTGTACATAAATCTGATGGAGAATGGAGACTGACAGTGGACTATCGTGGCTTGAATGAAGTCACGCCACCATTGAGTGCTGCTGTACCAGACATGTTGGAGCTCCAGTACGAGCTGGAGTCCAAGACAGCGAAGTGGTATGCCACTATTGATATTGCTAATGCATTTTTCTCCATTCCCTTGGCAGCAGAGTGCAGGCCACAGTTTGCTTTCACCTGGAGGGGTGTGCAGTACACCTGGAATCGACTGCCCCAGGGGTGGAAGCACAGTCCAACCATTTGCCATGGGTTGATCCAGGCCACCCTAGAGAAGGGCAAGGTCCCAGAGCACCTGCAGTACATCGATGACATCATCGTATGGGGGAACACAGCTGAAGAAGTTTTTGAAAAAGGACAAAAGATCATCCAGATTCTCCTTGAGGCCGGTTTTGCCATCAAGAGAAACAAAGTCAAGGGACCTGCCAGAGAGATTCAGTTCCTAGGGGTGAAATGGCAAGATGGACGTCGTCAGATTCCAACAGATGTCATCAATAAGATCATAGCAATGGCTCCACCAACAAACAAGAAAGAAACCCAAGCTTTTCTGGGAGCCATAGGCTTCTGGAGGATGCACATCCCCGAGTACAGCCAAATTGTAAGCCCTCTTTACTTTGTGACCTGTAAAAAGAACAACTTCCAATGGGGTCCTGAACAACAACAGGCTTTCAGGCAAATCAAGCAAGAGATTGCACACACCGTGGCTCTTGGGTCAGTCAGGATGGGACCAGATGTAAAGAATGTACTTTACAGCTGGAGATAAAGGTCCCTCCTGGAGCCTCTGGCAAAAAGTGCCTGGTGAAACGCGAGGGCGACCACTTGGTTTCTGGAGCCGAAGCTACAGAGGTTCTGAGGCCAATTACACCCCTATGGAAAAAGAAATCTTAGCAGCATATGAAGGCATACGAGCAGCCTCAGAAGTGATTAGTACCGAAACACAGCTCTTCCTGGCACCCCGATTACCAGTGCTGAGCTGGATGTTCAAGGATAAGGTGCCCTCTACGCATCATGCCACCGATGCCACATGGAGCAAGTGGATGGCTTTGATCACGCAACGTGTCCGAATGGGAAACTCAAATCACCCTGGAATTTTGGAAATTATAACCAATTGGCCTGAAGGTGGGAACTTCAGTCTAGCAGATGAAGAAGAGCCAGTGAGTCGAGCTGAAGAAGCTCCGCCATATAATCAGCTGCCAGATGAAGAGACACGCTATGCCCTTTTCACTGACGGTTCTTGCCGCATTGTAGGAAGGAGCCGGAAGTGGAAAGCAGCTGTGTGGAGTCCCACCCGAAGGGTGGCGGAAGCCACTGAAGGTAAAGGCGAATCGAGTCAGTTTGCAGAACTCAAAGCCGTCCAATTGGCCCTGGACATTGCAGAGAGAGAAGGATGGCCAAAGCTCTACCTATACACCGATTCGTGGATGATAGCCAATGCCCTATGGGGATGGTTAGACAGGTGGAAGAAAATGAATTGGAGACGTAGAGGAAAACCCATCTGGGCTGCCGATTTGTGGCAAGACATTGCTGCCAGAGCAAAGAAACTGAATGTGAGAGTCCGCCATGTAGATGCCCATGTGCCCAAGGATCGAGCTAATGAAGAACATGCTCATAACAGACAGGCAGACCGTGCTGCACAAGTCGAGGTGTCACAAGTAGACCTAGACTGGCAGCAAAAGGGAGAGTTGTTCCTAGCTCGATGGGCCCATGATGCT
>NW_020956691.1:35029-77436 GCF_003031625.1 Empidonax traillii | reverse complement strand
CGTTGGTCTCGCTTATCTAAGGCTGAGGCCTGCAGAGTCCACCGTCCTACCACGTGGAGGTTTGGAGAGTGCTGGCTGTGACTGCCGATCCTGCTGTTCTAAGGGACGTGGTGAGATCTGTTTTGTTAGTTATTAGTATAGTTTGATCTAGTATACCTGTTCGGTGTCCCTTTTGTTCCCTTTCGTCCCTTTTTTTTTTTCCCCTTTCCCTATCCCTTCGGGAGGTGGACCCCCTTTTACTGTGTATATAGCATCTTAACTGTACATAATTGAAATTTATGTAAATATAGATATTTTTTTATATAAGCAGTTTGACTTTGGGTTCTTTAATTTTTATAGTTTCTTTTTCCTTTAACTTAAGGGAAGAAAGGAGGGGGAAAGGGGGCTGCTGTTGTAACTTTCGGGCATTTGGCAGGGAGCCAAATCCAAACCGTCACACCCATGTTGGCTGGGTCTAATCCCTTGTCCATCCTGTAGCTGCTGTGTGATTGCACACAGGATGATCTGCTCTATAACTCTGCCAGGCACTGAGGTCAGGCTGACAGGCCTGTAGTTACTAGGGTCAGCCTTGCATCCTTTTTTATGGATTGGAGTGATATTTGCCAACTTCCAATCATATGGGACATCCTCAGTGAGCCAGGACTGTTGGAAGATGATGGAGAGCGGCTTGGCAAGCTCTTCTGCCAGCTTCCTCATTACCCTAGGATGGATCCCATCTGGTCCCATAGACTTGTGAGGATCCAGATGACTCAGTAAGTCACCAACTATTTCCTCCCGGAATACAAGGGGGCTTCCTTAAGTTCTGCTACCAGGCACAGCAAGTCACTCACCTGCTCGCATCGTACACAGCTACCTCCTACACCATCCTCCGGTACCAACGTCAGGCTCAGACACTCAGCACGCCCAGAGACCTGGGTGGCTGCATCCTTCTTCGAGGGGAGTGTCTGAGCACACACACTCCTAGTATTAACAGCAGTAACGGCTTTTGTTTTTCTGGAAACCATTTCTACCTTTAAAAAGCACACTCACCTACGAGAAGGGGGAGCTGGTTATGCCCTGCCTGCTTGAAATGCCTTGAAATTGCTGTGCCACAGTCCCATTAGTCTGATCCTATGGGGTACGTGAGTGAAGGTCCCTCACGCTCCTGGAGGCTCTTATATAGCCTCCCCTAGCACTTGCTAACGAGCCTGACCCACCCCTCACTCACCTTAATCAGATCTGAGGAGGAGCCAAGCCTGGGAAAGCCTGGGAAAGCCTGGGTAAGCCTGGGCAGCAAATAGCCAAGTAGCTCTCCTGGAGGCTCTTATATAGCCTCCCCTAGCACTTGCTAACGAGCCTGACCCACCCCTCACTCACCCTTATCAGATCCGAGGAGGAGCCAAGCCTGGGAAAGCCTGGGCAGCAAATGGCACCTAAATGAAGTGACCACTCTGGTTGATGGCAAGTTGAATACGAGTCAACAGTGTGCCCTGGCAGCCAGGAGGGCCAACCATATCTTGGGGTGCATCAAGCACACTATTGCCAGCCGGTCAAAGGAGATGATTGTCCCACTGTTTCTTTGCACTAGCACAGCCTCACCTTGAGTCCTGTGTGCAGTTTTGGGTGCCTCAATATAAGAAAGATATAAGACTATTAGAATGAGTCCAAAGAAGGGTTTCGAAGACAATGAAGGGCCTAGAGGGGTAGCCATTACCACTCCCCTTTGATATCTCAGTTTGAGCACCAAAAACAAAGAAGATTCAGCTCATTTATAAGAATTGGAAACCTAAAATGTTTGCCATCTCAATAGTACCAGGTTTTTAAATCTTTGCAGTTAACACCTGACTTTGAACGGAATAATGCAAAACAATTATTTAGAGCATTTCCACCAAATACCAGCATACTCTTGTCTTGTGCAAACCTGAAAGGGTTCTGCAGATGTAGCCCAAAGTCAAGTCAGATTAGACATTATACAACATTAGAAGTTCATTTGACATTCACACTTTTGCAATTGCTACTAGATAAGCAGTCAGAAATCAGGTTTAAACCAACTGCTGATTTAGTTCACAAAACAATTCATTCTTTTAACTTGAGCTTCACAAAATTACCAACTCAGATTTATAAGCTATATCTAATGTAAGTGTCCACATGCACCATTTTTAGTTAATTAGTCATTAGACCTTGAGGAAGAATCCATATAGACCAAGTAGATGCAGACTGATTAAAATGAGTCTGCAGTTATTAAAACTGTCCTCAGATGCTCCTCACAGGACATTCCTTCCAGTCTCTTCACTAACTTTGTTGCCCTTCTCTGGATGCATTCAAGGACCTGTACATCCTTCTTTAATTTTGGGGTCCAGTACTACATGCAGTATTCAAGGTAAGGCCACACCAACACTGAATACAGCAGAATAATCACCTCTCTTGACCAGGTGGTTATACTGTTTAATTTACCCCAGGATGTGGTTTGCCCTCTTGGCTGCAGGACTCTGATTGAGCTTGCCGTCAACCAGGACCCACAGATCCCTTTCTGCAGGGCTACTCTTCAGCTTCTCCTCTCCCAATTTATACTTGTGTCCAGTGTTATTCTGTCCTAGGTGCAGAATCTGGCATTTTGACTTGTTAAATTTCATCCCATTAATCATAGCCCAATGCTCTAATCTATCTAGATCCCTCTGCAAGGCCTCTTGTCTCCCTCAGGAGAGTCAACAGCACCTCCCAGTTTGATATTCTCAGCAAATGTACTAAGGGTGCATTCAACTCTTGCATCCAGATCACTGGTAAATATATTGAACAAGACCAGCCCTAGAACTGAGACCTGAGGAACGCCACTGGTGACCAGTCACCAGCCAGATGTAGCCCCATTCACTACAACCCTTTGAGCCCTGTCCTTCAGCTGGTTCTGCACTGTATATCTATTCATCCCACAGTTGGAGAATTATGAGGGACATTATCAAAAGTCTTACTAAAATTCAGAAAAACATCTACTTCGCCTTCCCTTCATCAACTAGGTGGGTGACTTTATCCTAGAAGAATACAGACTTAGCTAAAGAGGACTTTCCTTTTGTGAACTCATCTTGACTGTGCCTGATAATTGCATTGTTCTTTACACATCTTTTAATAGTACTCAGTATAATCTTCACCATAATTTTTCCAGGAACTGAGCTTAGACTACCAGGTCTGCAGTCCCCTGGGTCTTCCCTCACACCCTTTTTGTAGATTGGAGTTAATTTTCCCCATAGGAGCCCTCATAGTGCTGTGCTGTGTATTTGTAGCTAGAAAGGTATTGATAACATGTCAGTGTTTTGGCTACTGCTAAGCAGTGCTGGCACAGCATCAGCATTCTCTCCAACATCCCCAAAAACCAATAGGCTGGGGATGGATAAGGTCTTGGGAGGGGACATAACCAGAACAACTGACCCAAACTGACTGTCCCAGGTTGGACTTGGCTCCCAGCCAAGTACCCGGACCAGAGTGAAAAAACCTTCCCCCTCTCTCTCCTTTTCTCGGACAGACCGAAAAGACCACACAAAACTAAAAGAACCCAAACCAAACCAAATTCCAAATAACACACATTTATATATACATATTTAGAATTATATACAAGATATCACCCACAGGGAACCCCCCAAAAGGGGAAAAGAAAGGGAAAGGGAAAAAGGGAAAAAGGGACAAAAAGCAAATACTTTCCTCAAGATAGCAGTGAACTGCACCAAACAACCGCCGGCACTGTCTGCTTCTCAAGGCCAACCAGGCACACTAGGCCTCACTCCTTCGCCCGGGCAGAACAACAGCAAAGAACCTTCACTTTCAGTCCACTGGAAGAAAGAGAGCGAGAGCTTCCTCTCTCTTCTTATTTATACTCTTGCTTACGTAAAAATCGTATGGAATACTGGGAACATGGCCTTGGTTCCTTGGTTACAACTTGGTCACCAAAGAAGGCCTAGACTCAAAACCACTACACTGACCAAAGGGATATTCCATACCATATGACATCTGCTCAGCAATAAAAGCTAAGATAAAGTGTGTGTTTGTCATGGTTTTGTTTGTTCTTAGAAACTAAACAGGAATTTTTCCCTTCCCCATGCCCACGGTGTGAAAGGGATATTGAATAGGCAGGTTGGATGTGGCTTGGACCATTAACACGAAAGAAGTGGCTGGTAAAACCACGTTTCAAGTTGACGGCCCTCAAGACCTTGTTTGTGGGGAGGGGTGAGCAGTTCTTTTTTTACTTTTTTTTCTCTCCTCTCCTGGGAAACAGTAGAAGGAGTTCAGTTGCTGCCGAAGTTGGAACAAGGTCGTGGTAGCAGGAGCTCGGAGATGGCTTTGTTCTCGGCCTGGCTGCCAGTTGGGAATTTTGTTTGTATTTTCATCGGCAAGGAACTGTTCGGGAGGTCTCTCCTCCTCCGTTTTTTTTTGGCAGCAGCTCTTGTGCACACCAAAGGAGAGGGGAAGCTACACCATACGACTCAGCCAGCAGGACAGAGCGAGTTCCCCTTGGGAAGGACCTTTTTCTTTCTTTCCCTCCTCTCTCCCTTTTCCTGGTGAGGGGGAGGAAAGATCTCCATTGTCGGCTTCTCTAGCATACCCAGACCCCGACCCCCCCCCCCCCCATAGTGATCACCAGTGATCCAACAGCACCCCCTGCTAACTGTGGTTAGAATTGCACCAAAGAGCACAAACTGAACTGTTCACCTTTTTGTTTGTTTGTTTGTTTTGAAGGGAATTATTTTTGGATATAGGATTATTGTTTGGTTGTTTTACTTGTTTTCTTTTGTTGTTTCTGCCAATACACATAAATCTTTTAAAAAAAGGCTGTTATTCTTCCTTTTTCCACATTTTTTATCAATTGGAGCCTTTTAATTTCTGATTTACAATTGCTTAGAGGGAGGAGTTTGGATCTTCCTCATAACTCATCCTCAGCAAAACACTTGTGTCTCATTTTAAACTGAGACAGTGTGTGTGGGGGAGGGATGGGGGGAACATTCATTATTACCACATTTTCCTTCCAAAGCAACCACTACACATACTGCTTCTGATGAAGTGGCTGAACACCATTTGCTGATGGGAAGTAGACAATAATTATTTTGTTTTTCCTTTGCTTCCACACATGGCTTTTCTTTTGCTTTAATAAACTGGCTTCATCTTGACCCACAAGTTCTTTTCCATCTTATTTTCTCTCCCTTGTCCAGTTGAGGAGAGGGAGTGATAGAGCACCAAAAAGGACTGTGGTGGGTTGACTGTGGCTGACCACCAGGTGTTCACCAAAGCCATTCTACCACTCCCCTCCTCAGCTGGACAAGGGAGAAAAAATGTAATAAAAGGCTCGTGGGACAAGATAAAGATAAATGCTGTCACAGGCAAAACAGGTTAAACTTGGGAAAATTAATTTATTTCCAATCAAATCAGACTAGGATAATGAAAAATAAAACCAAATCTTAAAACAACTTCCCCCCACCCCTCCCTTCTTCCAGGGCTCAACTTCACTCCCAATTTCTTTACCTCCTCCCTCCAAACAGTGCAGGGGGATGAGGAATGGGATTACAGGCATGACATTCATCACACACTGCCTCTTCCACTGTTTCCAACATGGTGTCCCACCCACAGGAGACATTTGTCCACAAACTTCTCCAATGTGAGTCCTTCCCACAGGCTGCAGTTCTTCACAAACTGCTTCAGTGTGGGTCCCTTCCATGAGGTGAAGTCCTTCAGGAACAGGCTGCTCCAGACTGGGTCCCCCACGGGGTCACAAGTCCAGCCAGAAAACTGGCTCCAGCTTGGGCTCTTCTCTCCACAGTCACAGATTCTGCCTGAGGCTTGCTCAAGCGCAGGCTCTCCATAGGGTCACAGCCTTCTTCAGGCATCCACCTCCTCCAGCATGGGGTCCTGCATGGGCTGCAGGTGGATCTCTGATCCGCTGAGGACTACCATGGGCTGAAGGGCACTCTCTGCTCTGGCACCCAGAGCACCTCCCCCTCCTCCTTCACTGACCTTGGTGTCTGCAGAGTTGTTTCTCTCACATATTCTCACTCCTCTACCCAGCTGCTGTTGCGCAGCAGTTTTCCTCCCTTCTTAAATATGTTATCCCAGAGGTGCTACCACCATTGCCAATTGGCTCAGCCTTGGCCAGCAGCAGGTCCATCTTAGAGCTGGCTGGCACTGGCTCTATCAGGCATAGGGGAAGCTTTTGGTATTTTCTCACAAAATCCCTTCCTATAGCTCCCTCCCCCTGCTATTAAAACCCTGCCATGCAAACCCATTATAAAGGGGATGGCAAATATGGGTCTGGACCTTTGAGAAATCTGTTCTTTTTTTTTTTTTATTGAGGAGGGCCAGCGGACAGACATGACATAGCATATAAAATAGCAGTAAACCCCTGTATTTATGTACCTTCCTCTCTCATATTGTTCTCACTTGCATGGTTAGCAATGCAACTCGGCTTGCCACCAGTAAGAAAACACTAACTTGTATAACCAACAAATTATTGACAAACCTAAACGTATGCCAGAAGTTGTGATAAGGGTCACTGACATGGTTTTGCTGGTTCTTAGAAACTAAGCAGGATTTTTTCCCTTCCCCCTGCCCAATGCGTGCAGGGCTGTTAAGAGGGCAGTTAAAGAGTACAAAAGAAACTGCCTTCTAATTAACGGCCTCAGAATCTCGTCTCCTGGGAAACGGGGTGAGGAGCTTCTTTCTTTTTTTTTTTTCCCCTCTCATCTCCCGGGAAACGGGGAGGGGAGGAGGAGTTCTGGCTAGCTGCTAAAGCTGGAACAAGGTCGGAGTGGAAGCTCTTTGGGGTTTTGTTCTCAGCGTAGTTGCCGGTTGTGGATTCTGCTTAGATTTTTCATCAGAGAGGAACTGTTTTGGGAGTTTAGTTTTTTTTCTTTGCACTTCCCCATTCCCGTTGGTTTCTTTCTTAGCAGTGGTTCTTGTGCACATCAAAGGGAGAAGAAAAACTATACTGCACGATTTGGCCAGCAGAAAGAGTGAATTTTTTTCCCATTGGGGAGGACTTTTTATTGTTGCTTCTCTCCCTCCTCTCTGTCCCCTTTCCCAGTGTGTGTGGGGGGGAGGGAAACCCATTTTCGATTTCTCCAACACACCCCAGAGGGTATTACCCCCACGTGGCAATGACCAGTGATTCCACAGCGCCCCCTGCTGACCAGCATAAAGAACTGCAGGCTCTGCATTTTCAGTGATCCAATGGCCCCCTGTTGACTATGGTTAGAATTGCACCAAAGGGTGCAAACTGAACTGTTCACTTTTTTCTTTGCTTGCTTATTGATATGTTTTGAAGGTGATTATTTGTGGGTATAGAAGTATTGTTTGGTTGTTTTACTTGTTTTTCTTTCGTTTTTTCTGCCAATACACATATATCTTTAAATAAAGGGTTGTTATTTTTCTTTTTTCCCCAATTTTTTTCCCCTCAATCTGAGCCTCTTTATTTCGGATTTACAATTGCTTAGAGGGAGGAGTTTGCATCTTCCTCATAACTCATCCTCAGCAAAACACCTGTGTCTCATTTTAAACTGAGACAGTGACTTATATATTCTAGACAGAACTCTTCCTAATCATATGCATACAATTAACACAAACATGATGCAGCATGCAGAGAAGTAAAAAATTACACAAGGATCAAGGTTTACAATTTTCTTGTAGAAACATCGCATTTGTCTCCCTTTTAATGATAAAGTAACCTTTTACTGCAGAAAGTGTGTTTTATTTTCTCTTGGTCAACTATTCCATTCTGAAAGATTGGATTTTTAAATATAGGAAACTTCAAAAATTGATAGAAGTTTCTTGATACCATTCTATGGTTTTTTTGGATTTAGGATATCAGCCTCAAATAGGATTGTTGCCTAAAAGACCACAGAGAAAAAGACTCCAGGCCAATTTAGTATAGGAGATAAGATAAAGAGAGTAGGTCCTTTAATGAGTCCATAGGCCTAGAGGAATACATACCACGAGTGCGCTCAGACAGGGGTTCTATGATTTTATAATAAGGTCCATCCAATCCCAGGTTTGTCCATCCCCCCAGTTCTACCCCGTTCTGCCCCCCAACACGCCCCTTTGGGAATTGAGTCTGGGGGAGTTTGGGACCCCCTCTTCCTCATCTTCATCTTCTTCGCAGCACGTACAGTCCTTGGAGTTCCTCCAAAGTTCTGGGCTTGAAGGTCACTGTGTTTATGTGATATCTTCTGGTCCAGACCTTAAGGTGTCTTTCCCACAATTCTACCTTAAAAGGAAGACTAAACACACTAATGGAATTTTAGGGGGGCTTGATATGAAATGGGGTAGTAGGCTTGGGTATGTGTAAACATTGGGCTACAGGGTGTGGGAAAGTACAGCTACATTAAAATCTACATTCACTACACAACTACTTCTAAAATCTACAAAAATTAAAAAATCCAAAAAAACTCTGAGGCATCAGATTAATGTAGAATATATGTAAAAGTATTTAAGCTAGGTTGAGCCTCTAAAGGCTGATAGAATTTAAACTATCCTGCAATGAACAAATCACTACCTTCAGAATAAATAGTAATGACCCTGGCTTTGCAAAACAGTTTAGGAAAATATGTATATTAGAGAGTACAACCCTTAATGGGGACCTTTGCTAATGCAGATATGGTAAGGCTACATTAAGTGGGAAAGTGTGCACTATGAAGGATAAAAATCCCCATCAGTAGCTGCCAACCATGTATCCATAAAAACCAATGAACTTTACCCTGTTAGGAACTTTACACATGCCACATATTATTAGGACATCATTTCTTAAAATGCTGTATTGGGCCTGGCTGAGCTGGAGTTCGTTTCCCCTTAGCAGCCCTCACAGTGCTGTGCTTTGCATTGGTAACTAGAAGGGTGTTGATAACACACCGGTGTTTTAGCTACTGTTGAGCACAGCATCCACACTGTAGCATTCCTTCCCTAAGTGAGGGCGAGATCCTGGGAGGGGACACAAGCAGGCCAGCTGACCCAAACTAACCAAAGAGATATTCTATACCATATGATGTCAACTCAGATATAAAAGCTAAGAAAAGGAAGAGGAAGCGGGGACATTCATTGTTTACAGTGTTTACCTGCTGAGAAACCACTACACATGCTGAAACCCTGCTTCCCGGGAAGTAGCCGAATACCGCTTGCTAATGGGAAGTAGAGAATAGACCTTGTTGTTTTCCTCTTCACTTGTGCATGTGCAAACTTTCTCATTTGTTTTAATAAACTGCCTTATCTCAACCTACGAGTCTGTCACGTTAAAAGGGGAAGAAAAGAATTTTTTGTCCAACCTGTATGTGCTGGTTTAATGGTAAACTGGCAGGAGAAATGAACCCAATTTAGAAGAGATAATAAGTCAGTTACAATTTAATAAAAATAATACAATAAATACAATTATACCAACAAGCTATGGATTTTAACCCACAAACCCCAAATGCATAACCCAGAACTCTGGGGCATGAACATAATGGTGTGCGTTGGCCCCCGTGTGGAGCCCCACGTGGTCCCCCTGAGTCCAAAGTAAAAAGAAGGAAAACCTGTTGGTGAGAGTGATGGTCGCAGTCTGGTCAAGAGTGGTGATCGCAGTCTGATTGAGGTTATGGTCCTCCTCTGGATCCAATGAGTGGTACCAGAAGTCCCAAGAACCTCAGGTTCTGGCAGGAATGTCCAGTACCTCCTCCAGGGCAGGGAGTTCCACAATGGTTGATTGTGAGTCATGGGTATGAGGACAGGAACATCCTCCTATCTCACAGGCCTCTTAACACCCAGCTTATAGCCTGAGGGGTCAGGTGTGCTCTGGGCAGCTGCTGCAAATGGTCTATTGGTAACAGTTTCTGGAAAATGACATAGAGGGTGTAGAATACACAGTTTGGGTTACACCCACACAGTGATGAACTGGTCCCAGCTGCTCTAACTAGGACACTGTATTAATTTATTTTTTGTCTATCAGTGTGTCCCCCAGGAGATCAAAGCCTTTTAATGTCCAAAGTAGTCTGTTAGCGTCTCATTAAGAGGAGACCCTTTGCTTAACAGATTCACTGAGATGGACAGGACATTTAATACCTTTATATAGGGACTGCACTTAATAGCGATAGGGAAACCCCTCAGCAAGTTTCTCCTATGAGTTATTTCACCATCAACAAAACTGACCTAAAAATGGACTCACTCTAGCAGTTCACGAAATAACACATTTATTAATACAAATTTGTGACAATTTACGGGATTCATTGTGTCTGGAATAGCATCTAACTGCAAAAATTACACTATGTAGTAATAATAAAGCCAGATCTAAGCACACACTCTAAAGCAAAGTGCTAAAAACACTATGAAGAAATAGAAGCAAAAACTTCAGAGTACAGCAACTTACTAAGAATACTATGAGGAAAAAGTAAGCACCAGTTATTTAGAAACAGGTAATTAGCATGCATAAGATACGTCTCACCTTCCAGGCATCCCCAGAAGTGGAAGGAGAAAAGGCAGCCTGTCAGCTACCTCCACAGAATTGATGGAACTTCTCCCCCATTTTTGTTTATGTCCAATATAATTTTATACCTTTTTCTTAGGTATTTTGAGTGGCTATAGTCAATAAAGTAATTTTGGGGTGATAGACAAGGGACATAGGCCCAAGGGTCATTTTCCTGAGTTTCTGTCTGGCAGGATGTTTTTGAAAAAAGGCCGTGTTATCTCCATATCATGACTTTCTTTGTTTAATCCTCTTATCAGTTTCTGGGAATGTCTCCCCAGGTGCTGGGGTCTTCCAGGGAACCATCATGACTTTTTTTTTCTCCTTTTGTGTAGCCTTTTTATCACCTTACAGAGTAGTTTTCCATCTTATTCTCTCACCCCTGTCTGGTTGGGAAGGGGAGTGATAGAGCAGTTTGGTTCACACCTGGCATCCAACCAAGGTCAACCCACTACAAATGCAAACTCTAAAACATCAGAACACAGTTCAGTAACTTCAAATTTTCTCAGTACTAGGAATATATATACATGGACTCGATGACCTAAGAGGCTTTTTTCAACCTTAACAATTCAATAATTTGCACATTTTCATAAATCCAAATGAGAAAATGGAACAAAATGGGAGAACACAAATTATTAGACATTAAGAAAATTAACCCTGATTTTTATTTGGATATAAATTGAAACAGAGAAAGGATTTAAAGAGTTAACTTAGAGGGGCCGAAATCTGGTTCCTGGGACCTTGCTCTGAGGAATGAGATATTTATGTTAAAATATAGCAAAAACAGGGACCAGGCTCTAAGGATTAGCTTAGAAATATAGCAGAAATAATTTGTTCTGTTCTGTTCTAGTAAAAAATAGCAGAAAGGTCAACCTAGTAGTCATGAATAAAGAGAGGATGGCATCCAGGGAGATAGAGGGGTGGTGGGTCAAGGGGAGTTTTGCAAACCCTAACTCGAACTCAGAGAAACAAAGAAAGTTGAAGAGTTCAACCGAGGAAGAAGAGATGAGAAGACCCCTAAAGTGGGGCCGAAGAACGGAACAACCCCCGTACATCTCCTCAAATAAAAACCCTGACTTCTCACTCAAACTTTAGAGTTACTTTGTCCGATGCGAATCAGGGGCTCTCCAACGTTGTATGCAATAAATACCTTGCTGTTTAAAGTAACAAATTTGTCTCTAAGCAGTTTTTCAGTGCTGTTTTGGCATCAAAATCAAAACCATTGTGATAAATCTGTTGATGACACTCCTTAAATTTTTTTTCCTCCTCAAAAGACTAGGTGTCTGTTTCATTTTAAAAAGGCTGAGAAATATCACACTGCAGGAAAAGAGAACTCTTGAGAAGATTTATAAAAGTATATCAGAAGAAATCTAATTTGCTAGCCTTTTTTGGTTAGGAAAGCTCTTTGGCTTACAGCTTTCAGAGATAAAAAAACACACAGAAGGAAAACAGATGTTCTGGTTGAATCTATCACTGAACTATATAAACCTACGATGTAAGTGGGAAAAACCAACAGATTGCAAATTATGCCTCCCAATTTCTTTTTTTCCCTCTCTATTACTAGTGTTATGCTGATAAAATCTATTTGGGTAGTGCAAACAAGTCTTAATTGTTTAATAAAGAAATTAATTTGTCATTGCATGAATTTTTCACTCATCATCAGTAGATATTCAACAAGTAACAAGAATGTTAAATATACATAAAAACGGTGTAGGAATATTTAAAGTTGATTCCAATACAATAATTTTAATTACTATTAAATCACTTCTGAGTAGTGAAATAGGTCTAAAAATAGAAGCAGCAAATAAATCCATCACATTCAATAGCTCTATAAGACTAACAATTCATATTAACATTCTATAACAGGGCAAGAAGTTGATGGGCTGTATCCAACAGACTTGTATTTCTATCAATGCCTCTACAGGAACCCACATGAAACCACACTGCTCACAGACAGGACATACTTAAAAACTAGGCAGACAAGTCAAAGCCTGAAATCACTTCAAAACAGAACAGCTCTCATTTTACTAAATTGTTCCTCTAAAGTGAGCACTGAGAGGAAAATTCTTCCTGTGTACACTTCTCTTTTGTGTATTATGACTATAGCACCTGGCACTTTGAGATTTAACACACAGCACTGCTGAATAAAAAAGGCAAACACTGTTTATAAGTAAACCACTAACATTCTCAAAACATAGGGTATTAAAATGATTACTTGTTTGTAAATTGATTACTTGGTCTTAGCTTTGTCTTCCTAAGCACACGATGTAATATTTAAAAACAAAGCTAGCTCTGTACTTTTTAAAACCTTGTTTTTCCATTCTTGTTAGCTTAACAAGAGTCAGAAGTTACAAAGTTCAAATAGCCCATTAAAATGGGCAGGTAAAACAGAAATAAGCTGCAAATTCACTCTTCACCACACAGTGCAAAAATCATAGCCACAGCTTCATATTTAGCTTTGAATCCCTTTAGGTATACAATAGTTCAAAAGATCCAGAAACTGGTTAAGAGTTAAAAGCCAGTAGAACAAAAATACAGGAAACCCAAAATACATCTTTGATTTTTTTAATCCTAAATTTTAGGGTCAATCACATGCCGGAAAAACATGTTTGCTTTATGAAGAAAGAAACTTTGGTATGGAGTTGAACTAGCCACAATAATAACATAATACCTGTAGCTTTCAAAATAAACAGTAATGGCTAATTAGACACCATGGCAGCAAGATATCCCTCTTAAAAAAACCAACCAACCAAATGAAAAATCCCAAACAACCAGAAACCACCAAGTAGTAACATGTACATGCTTGGAAACACACATCAAGGCTGGACAACAGAAACTAGTAATATTAAAGTACGTTAACTAATGTATTTTTGAGGCTGAAATTGGTAAGAAATCTTTCCTACAATGAGAAAGCCTTTTATTTGCTAACCACTAATAACCACTCCTTTTAAAACTGCACTCTTCTGATGCTTGAAGAACATCTTTCCTTAAGATTCCCTCTATTTTTTCTAAAATACTGTATTTCTATTTCACAGGCCTATGCTGTTAGCAGTAAACATTTAAAAAAAAATATCCCCCTACTCCAGGAGCTATTTATTAAAAAGGTCAAAAATAAATTTGACCTCAAAATAGAACAAAAGGCTTTTTTAATTGTACCATAAAGAACAAATGATCTTTATAATGTGATACACTCCTACAGCCATCAATAGTTACCAGAATGTTAGTCTGTGTTAATCTGTGAGTTTTATGGGTTTGCAACAAAGCATAATACGCACTGAACAGAATGAGTGAACTTCAGTTCCAAGTACATTAATGAATCTTAGTAATTTAATACATTTTAGTTTTTATTTGCATATTCCACTGTAGTGCAGTGACAACAAATCACACCTGTGTACCAGAGCATACATCAATAGTATGATGTAATTTTACTATACCACTGCTATATTTAGCTTTTTGAAAGAGACATAAGCATATAATATGGTCACATCAAACAATTTTCTGGGTTGTTTTTTTCCTTTGATAACATTCGCTTTTTCAGTAATATATTACTTATTAAAATCTGAATTATTTAAAAAAATCACAGAAAATGTATACAGAAATAACTATAAGGAATAGCCTTACAGGCACTGATATGGCAAGCTTTTATTTTAAGGGCTGACAGGCATTAATATAATATCAACAAAGTGGACTGAAAGAATTACTAATTTTGTCTAAATGGGAAAAGCCTGCTTCTGTTTGTAGGTTGAAAAAAGAAATTCAGAAAGTTATGCTTTGACCTTGCTATGTCACAAAGTCAATCATACAAAACCTATGCATTAAACCTAAAATGATAATTTTAAATGCCTTTATATTAAAGAATCCGAAAACATCATGCAAAACTTTGATCATTATGCAGCTGATTTAAAACTATTGCAAGACCATACTGTATATATTAGCTTTTATACTGCTAATACACAACTAACAGCAAATTTGATTAGATTAACAAAAATTTGTCTTAATTACACCATTATATCACACTAAAGAGACAAACACCACAAGACTGGCAAAACCATTTAATTCTGAGCACTCAAATGGCAGGATAACTATGTGTTCTAACCCCTTCACATTTAGGAAAACAAAAGCAAAAACATAATCCTGCAGTCTCACTTTACAAAATGAAGTCCTGTAAAATATTAATTGGGAGGGAAACAGTTTATACTAACACAATGTAACTTATACAACTTATACAACTAGTGTCAAAGGCAATCAAAAAAACCTTCTAAATAAAAAAAAATCAAAATACACATAGCAACAGAAGCACGAATGCTGCATTAAATACAGTCAAGATAAGACAATACACAAGAGAGACAGAGAGATGGAGACTAAAGTTAGCAACACATTTAAAGAAAATGCAATGAGGAAAAAACCTATTTTTTCCAATGACAGTTTCCATTTGCAGTCTTTCCATCCATAATCTTCTGATACAGTACATCATTAAAATATTCAGAATCTCACAGAAGAAGTATATTTTTCTTTTCCAAATCTAATTACTGAGTTGGTTTAGGATGTTTAAAACAGACATTATTATGTCAATTTAAAAACAAGGCAACAAATGGACTTTTTATCACCTTCATCTTAGCACTAATGACATTTTTAAGAGTTTTAAAAGTTATCATAATCCTTTTTGTCTTTTTTTCCCTCTGCTTCAAATCCATCAACCCCATCAGTGTCCCTTCTCCTTTTACGATTATTATGGATGTTGAAACGTTGATTCATCTGTGGTAATGGATCCATTCCTAAAACTTTGTGTATTTGACGGAATGCAAGGAGTCTCAGCGCAAACTAGAAGAAGAGTGGAAAGAAGATATTTCTGCTAGAAACAAATGTCAATTTCAAATACTTTATCAAACAATTAATGAAGAACATTAGTGGTATATTATCCTTAGCTCTTATTATCCTTCCTTACCCCAACAAAGTCAACACAATAAAATATGTCACATTTACTGCTTTTATACAAAATACAACATATTAGCTTAAAAATAGTATTTTAGCTGCTAGACTTGCACTGAAGCAGCCAAGGCTTGTCATGTGTCCCATTATGCATCTTTAGCTAAAGGATCAAATGAAGAGGTAGGGGCAGTAAACTCTTAAGCTGCAAGCATGAATGGCCAATACCGTAAGTGGATGCAATAAATATTAAAAATTCAGCTTACACAGATTTATTTATAAAATATTAAATACCAATGTAATTTTAAATCTAATAACATACTACTGTAGAGTAAGAATCTTTACATATATAGACAGAGATGGGAGTCTTCAAATTTTTCAGGAAAATATGTTAATTTTAGTAAAACAATGAATGCTATTATACATTGTGTTGTGACATTTTCATTGCCTAGCTTAAGACTGATCATTTGAATGACCGGACTATATTCTAAGAAAGGAAAATTCATGTCCACCATATAGCTCCATCAAAAAACCAAAAAAAAACACTCCAAAATCAACCAACTACCCACCAAAAAAACTAACCATCAAATTTAGTTACTTCTTTACCTGTGCACTTGAAGTAATATCCTCACGTTGTTGATCTGTCATTATAGCAAGTGTATCCAAAGGATCTTTCTCACAAGGATCCAGAAGGCCAGGACCACCTAAAACAGGCTAATTAGTAGCACATCTCTACCTTATTTCAATCAAGATTACAGGTTTTACATTACTTAAACATAAGTATACAGACACTGATCAAATGCAACTTGCCTTTAAGGATGATTCCTGAAGATATACATTCAAAAACTCTTCTTAATGCATCCCCAGGACTCTGTGGTCCAGTAGCACTGCTAATTGCTTTTTCCACAAGCAACTCCATAGCCTAGAACAACAATAAGAAAATCCAGCCAATTTAGAAGACTGATTAAAAATAAAATATAAAAAACTACTACTGTTGTTCAGTAAAGACCTTTGGATACTGAAATTTTGAAGGACATTACATAGAACACTTTCAGTTAAAATGGAAAAAAATCAGATGATTGTTAACAATGAATAAAAAGAAAGCTCTGTAAGATTAACATTGAGTACTGATACTGATATGCTGCTTCTCATGTCAAGTTGTCCAAAAGTTTTCTTAAAAATTTATACAGTAGTAGCCTACTTGGACAACTAGTTCAGTCATTTTTTGAGAGCATGAAATATAGTGGGTCACTGGAATCTGTCAGCCACGTGAATAAACAGCACACAGTATGAAAATGATGAATTTGATTCACCTAATGAAATTACCAGGATGCTACAGAGAAATTATTTTTTTCTATGAGAATACAGTATCAAAATTATAATGATCTTTTAACATTTAAGTGGTTACTAGTTCCTCAGTTTCACAAAACTGAAGTTCACAGCAAGTTTTTCCCTGATGTTAAACAAGTGTAAAAAAGCCCTTGATGATAAACAGGTTTTCTAAAATGTACACATTATTTGATATTATTTAAAACTACTTAAATTATTAACTGCATTTCAAATATTTTTTCTGTGAATATTTCAATTGTTTACTTTTTTAGACACTAAAAAAACCCTATAAAATATTTTTGCAAAAGTAAAGAATAGTTTTCCTTAGCTTTTTCAGCATTGAATGGATATTTCAATACCACCTCCTTGGCAAGTTTTATTTTCAAACAACATGTCTCTCATTTTTTTGTTGGTGTTTTTGGGAGTTTGGATTTTTGGTTCCTCTCCCAAGTTTACAGTTCCTCAAATGTTGCCTTTTATTTTTATTTTCCAAGAATAAATGCCTATTTTAATGCATGCAAGTAATTATAGGCAGTGTTGATTACAATCCTTTACTTAGGGTGCCCATTCCTTTCTATTTTAGTTCAATATAAGTGACAAGTTTTAATTCTTGAGCATTGTATTTCTGTACTTACGCTGCATCACTCAGGATCAAGCTTTTGAGTTTTAGCAACAGTAATTTAGTTGTTTTCAAGTATGAAGAAAAAGACAGCAGGAAAGAAAAAAAGTAGATTATTGCATTTATTCAAGTCTAGTTCTTTTGGATCCTCATACAATATAGTGAAGTCCTCAATCATGTGAAAATGTGAATTATGATGCCCTGGTGTTTATATGCAAAAAAGACTGGATTTAAAGTTTTCAAAATAAACAAAAATAAATCAATCTTGAATATTAGTTCCTTCTAACTTGTAGGAACTTGATAAAATTCTTCTAATTTAGTTTTTATTTCTAGGTATATAAAGAGGCTGATACAAATGTCTGTGTTTAGATTTCCTAATATTTTCTATTATTACAACTACTTAGGGTCTTTTTGAAAAGCTCTGACCTCTCTTTGGCTTGTAACAGGCTTCTAGCATATAGATCAGGAAAAGTTCTGTGTCCAGAAAAATATATTTTTTCAATCTACAAAATTTCATCTGTAACTGTCAGAAATTATATATATTTGAAATCGGTCTTTTGTTTTTGTTTGTCAGTAAGATTTTGCCAACAGGCCAAAAGAACAACTGAATGCACAAACTTCAATGTTGATTCATGTCACTGGCAATGCATCAGGTACCAAGAGCAAGACATGAAGCATTTTAGAGAGAACTGAGACACTGATAGGCCTGAAATCTCTCATGAAATCCTCATAGGCAAACTCAAGAAGTGTGGGTTGGATGAGTGGACAGTGGGATGGATTGAGAACTGGTTGAGTGGCAGATCCCAGAAGTTTGTGATCAGTGGCACAGAGTCTAGTTGGAGGCCTGTCACTAGTGGTGGTCCCTAAGGTTCTATACTGGGTCCAGTGTTGTTTAACTTGTTCAACAATGACTTGGATGAAGGGGCAGATGCATCCTCAGCAAGTTCACTGATGATACAAAATTGAGAGGAGTGGCTGATACCCCAGAGTGCTGTGCAGCCCTTCAGAGGGATCTCAATAGGTTGGAGAGATGAGCAGAGAACTGTCTGAAGTTCAACAAAGGCAAGTGCAGGGTCCTGCACCTGAGGAGGAATAACCCTGGGAACCAGTATAGGCTGGAGGTTGACCTTCTGGAAAACAGCTCTGCAGAGAAGGACCTGGAGGCCCTGGTGGACAACAAACTGTCCATGAGCCAGCAGTGTGCCCTTGTGGACATGAAGGCCAATGGTATCTTGGGGTGCATTAGGAACAGCATTGCCAACAGGTCGAGGGAGGTGATCCCGCCCCTCTACTCAGCCCTGGTGAGGCCACATCTGGAGTGCTGTGCACAGTTTGGGGCTCCTCAGTACAAGAGAGACATGGAGCTCCTGGAGCAGGTCCAGCAGAGGGCTACTAAGTTGATCAAGGGTCTGGAGAATGTCTCTTACGAGGAAAGGTTGAGGGAGCTGGGCCTGTTCAGCCTCAAGAAGAGACGACTGAGAGGAGACCTCCTCAATGTGTATAAGTACCTAAAGGGTTGGTGTCAAGAGGATGGAGCCAGGCTCTTCTCAGTGGTGCTAACCAAAAGAACAAGAGACAACAGGCAGAAACTGATACACAGGAAGTTCCACCTGAACATGAGGAAGAACTTTTTTACTATGCATGTGACCAAGCACTGGAACAGATTGCCCAGAGAAGGTGTGAAGTCTCTGTGACTGGAGATATTCAAGAACTGTCTGGATGCAATCCTGTGCAATGTGTTCTGGGATGACCCTGCTTGAGCAGGGAGGTTGGACCAGATGATCCACTGTGATCCCTTTCAACCTTACCCATTCTGTGATTCTGTGACACATTGCTTCATACCTCTCTTTACTTCTGGCTGTGCCTTCCCCGGGCAGATGGAGCCCGTTAGCCCTGTAAGGCAATCCATCTATGTCCTGAGGACCTCGCTGCCACCGTCCAAGCTCGCTTGGCCCCGGCAGATGAACCTTAGGATTAAAGGGTGGGCTCAGTTCCGCGCACACTGTGTCTCACCTAAAAAATCCAATGCGCAGGCTGGAAGGTGTAAAGACCTTCCCCAGTTCTTCGTTCATGAAGACTGGCCATTATGAGAAATAAGAAACAACATTCCTTGTTCTTCATCTATGTGCCTGCTGTTTGTTGGAATATTTTTAAGGATGCTTTTCTAAAAGTATACCAGGGTTTATTCTTTGGCAACTTGGTAAGCAATATTGAGGGCACTTACATACTTCTGAGCTTCTGTTAAACTATATTTGTACAGTATATCTTTCATGAAGTATAGTACAGAAATTGGAATTATTTTTTTTACTTTAAATATTTTAAAAAGCAGAAATAACTGCTCCACATTTTTTCCTGTTGGCAAGCTTAGTAGAGTTGTAAAACATTTCTCATTGAAATAATGCCAGCTACAGTAACTGTCTTGACAATGTTAGCATTCTTCCTGCCAAAACTGAAAAGTCTACATTAGGGAGCAGCACAGTGCAATAGGATTTGGTCTATGAAACAAAAGAGTCAGAGTTGAATTTACTTCCACATATATATGCTTCAGAGATTTTGTTTCAGACTTTGTCCAGTCCACAGATTACACATTTATTAATATTTGGAACACAAGTTGCACTCCTGAAGAGCATCATTTAAGATAGTGTAAAAGAATGCTTCAAAAACACTCAACTGCAAGAATTGAGAGGTAACTGGGTACAACCTAGAGATCTGTGTCTAGGTGACACTGATTAAAATGCTAATGGTCACACATCCAAAGACTAGTACTATAGTGTTTCATCTTGCAGAAACAATATATTAATGACTGCAGGAATTTCTGTGATTTTTTCTTTCAAGTAGCCTTTCAGTTATCACAGAACTATCTGGGCACAGTTGACATTATTTTTAATCAGTTTCAGTAAAGTCCAAGCAATTCAGAGTAGGTTGTTAGAAAAAAATATTTTTTTTATACAGAGTAAAGGAAAAAAATGCTAAAATACAGAATAAGAATGCTATCCTCAAAGAATTCAAAACAACAAGAAAATTCCTTTTGAAAAAAGTTTACAGCTCCAAATTGCAAAACCATAGAAAATTAATTTTTTAGAGATAATCTGGATTGTTTGTTGGGGAAAAACAAAAAACCAACCAACCAACCATAAAAAAATTACCCAAGTGAAACTCTACATTACTCCTTAAAAAACCCCTGCATTTTAAAACTGTAGTAAAACTTTCCCATGCTTTACTTGCAGTGGATTAAAAAAAACCCTTTGCATTAAAAAGACTCATTCAAAAGAACATTACTCACCCAGCTTGGAAAATCAGACCAAGTTGGAACCCGTTGACAGAGGTCACGGAGAATACGTATGATAACCACACAGGACTGCAGACCATTAGCTCTAGCCTTGAGAGCAATACAAAATCAAATTAATCCCAGCACCTACAGCAAATAGGACTTGTTGAAAGACTAAAACACTGTTCAATGGAAATTCAGATACAAGACTGAAACAAACCATTCTACAACTTAATTCCATGAGCTGCCATTTACAGCAGTATTTTATACAGGGTTAGTAATTTAAGGTGATAGAAGTCAAAGTGCATGGGTTATATCAATAATTCTTGATCACCTGTACATTTTGACCTATGTTCACTTGCAGCAATAAATAAAGTATTTTTCTATATTAGAAATAAAAAGAATAAAGGTCAAAGACATAGGTTAGAGACTGAAAGGTTGGGGAAATCTGTTTGGTTTCTTTATTGTGCCTTTGCTCAAATGCAAAGTCACTAAACCAAACAGTTGCTTCTCGTCTTTCATTCCCTACACTTAAAGAAATAGGAAAAAAGTCTTAAATCTAACCACATTAAACACATATTCCATTATTTAAAGCAAAGTTACTCTGCAGCCTTATGGAATACATAACAAATATACAAGACATGATCACCCCCAAATGAGTCAAGCTTTCAACATCACCTTCTCAGTTACCAGGAAAAAAAAAGTCATATGAGCAATAACTGCATAAAGCAGTTCCTCCATACTCAACCCTCTACATTTAAATTTAGGGACCGGAAAAATATTAAGTATTATTAGCATGAGCAACACTGAGTGTTTTCACATATTTAAACATTTATATTGCAACTAAACTAATCTCTCATAAGGTTACAAGAAGAAAGTAAAATGATGTTCCAAACCTGGAACCACTTAGCGTGGCGTAGAGCAGCCAGAGCGTCAAGGCATTTTTGCCTGTTCAAGACATCCGGTGGGTCTTTCACCATACCCAAGGTTACATCTAAATGGATTGAATTGGTAAAATGCAGTGAGGAATGGGTGTTTGACCATTTAAAGTAGCTTCAGTGTCACACATGCCCTTTAAAGTTTAAACCCTTGAACAACAAATGTAATTGTTTAATAAAAGCCATTCAATTAGTATTAGGGCATCAACCCAGTATGAAGATTGTAGAATCATATTAAACTTTAGCTGTCAGGTTATTTTCAAATGCAATATGTAGTACTTCTTTCTTTTAACTAACATTTGAATAACACATACCCCTAAAATTAAATACTGAAGGAAGGATGGTTGGATATAGCGTACCAACAAAGAGAACAAAAGAAAGAACACTAAAAATCCACTTTAACAAAGTGGAAACATTCATACAGTTTCATGTAAATTTTAATGGTCATATGCTATTTGGGACCTACTCTTTCTAAGAAAAATTAGGTATATAAAAAAAGCCACTTGAAAGCATTAGATATTTTGTAATGTTATTTTTATCATACCTTGAAATGAAAATTATTTTGCATTAATAAAAACTGACTAAAGGAATGTGAAATGCTCTTCAGTATTAGAGTTCCATTACTTTTTAATAATGTCTCTTACTCATATAAATTCCTCAGTCCATGATATATTTGCTCCAATATTATTCAGGATGCAAGGAAGGATCTGAAAAGGGACTGCTTTACTTTTGATTCAGCAGGGAAAACGAAAGTCAAAAAAGAAAAAACCAAAGTGGAATGTCTGAAAGAAGGGCCAGAAGAGGAACCTGGGGAACTGTAGGCCCATCAATCTGACCTTGGTGCCAGAGAAGGTTATGGAGCAGATCATCTTGAGTGCCAACGTGTGGCACGTACAGGATGACCAGGGGATCAGGTCCAGCCAGCATGGGTTTAGGAAAGGTGGATCCTGCTTAAATGACCTGATCTTCTACGACCAGGTGACCCACTTAGAGGATGAGGGAAAGGTTGTGAATGTTGTCTACCTAGACTTTAGTAAACCCTTTGACACTGTTTCTCACATCATTCTCCTGCATAAACTGGTTGCTCATGTCTTGGACAGGTACACTGTGGTCTGGGTAAAGAATTGGCTGAATGGCCTGGCCCAGAGAGTGGTGGAGAATGGAGTTACATCCAGCTGGCGGTTGGTGATCCCCAGGGCTCAGTATAGGGGCTAGTTCTGGTTATTATCTTTCTCAGTGATCTGGACAAGGGAATTGAGTGTAGTCCCAGTAAGTTTCCAAACAAAACCAAGTTGGGTGGGAGTATTGATCTGCTGGAAGGCAGGAAGGCTCTGCAGAGGATTCTGGACAGGCTGGATCAATGGGCTGAGGTCAACACTATGAGGTTCAATAAGGCAAAGTGACCCTGCACTTGGGTCATAACAACCTTATCATAGAATCATAGAATCAGATGGGTTGGAAATGACCTCTGAGATCATCAAGTCCAACTCTTGATCCACTACTACCGCAGTTACTAGACTATGGCACTAAGTGCCACATCCAGTCTCTTCTTAAATACCTCCAGGCACAGAGAATCCACCACCTCTCTGGGAAGCCCATTCCAATGCCTGATTACCTTCTCTGTGAAGAACTTCTTCTGAATATCTAACCTAAACCTCCCCTGGCAGAGCTTGAGATGATGCCCTCTTGTCTCACTGCTGGTTGCCTGGGAGAAGAGACCAACCCCCACCTGGCTACAACCTCCTCTCAGGGAGTTGTAGAGAGTGATTGGGTCACCCCTGAGCCTCTTCTTCTCCAGACTAAACAACCCCAGCTCCCTCAGCCTTTCCTCATAGGACTTGTGATCAAGTCCCTTCACCAGTCTTGTTGCTCTTCTCTGGACCTGCTCCAGCACCTCAATATCCTTCCTGAACTGAGGGGTCCAGAACTGGACAAAGCACTCCAGGTGTGGCCTAACCAGTGCTGAGCACAGGGGAAGAATCGCTTCCCTGCTCCTGCTGGTCACACTGTTCTTGATGCAGGCCAGGATGCCATTGGCCTTCTTGGCCACCTGGGCACACTGCTGGCTCATGTTCAGCTTCCTGTTGATCTAAACTCCCAGGTCCCTTTCTTCCTAGCTGCTCTCCAGCCACTCTGCGCCCAGCCTGTAGCGCTGCATGGGGTTGTTGTGGCCAAAGTGCAGGACTCAGCACTTGACCTTATTGAACTTCATCCCATTGGAATCAGCCCAACTCTCCAGCCTATTCAGGTCCCTCTGCAGAGCCCTCCTGCCTTCCAGCTGATTGACACTCCCCCCTAGCTTGGTGTTATCTGCAAATTCACTAATGGTGGACTCAATCCCCTCATCTAAATCATCGATAAAGATATTAAACAGAACTGGGCCCAACCCTGATCCCTGGGGGACACCACTAGTGACCGGCCACCAACTGGATGCAGCACCATTCACCAGCACTCTCTGGGCTCAACTATCCAGCCAGTTCTTAACCCAGCACAGAATGCCCCTGCCCAAGCCGTGGGCTGCCAATTTTTTCAGGAGTATGCTATGGGAGACGGTGTCAAAGGCTTTGCTGAATTCCAGGTAGACCACATCCACAGCCTTCCCCTCATCCACCAGGTGGGTCACCTGATCATAAAAAGAGATCAGGTTGGTCAGACAGGACCTGCCCCTCCTAAACCTGTGTTGGCTGGGTCCCTTGTCCATCCTGCAGGTGCTGTGTGATTGCACTCAGGATGAACTGCTCCATAACCTTGCCAGGCACTGAGGTCAGGCTGACAGGCCTGTAGTTTCCCGGGTCCTCCTTGCAGCCCTTTTTGTAGATCGGCGTGACATTCGCCAACTTCCAATCATCTGGGACCTCCCCAGAGAGCCAGGACTGTTGGTAAGTGATGGAGAGTGGCTTGGCGAGCTCTTCTGCCAGCTCCCTCATCACCCTAGGATGGATCCCATCTGGTCCCATAGACTTGTGAGGATCCAAGTGGCTCAGCAGGTTACTAACTGTTTCCTCCTTGATTACAGGGGGGCTATTCAGCTTCCCGTCCCTGTCTACAAGCTCCAGAAGCCAGTTGTCCTCAGGACAACCTGTCTTACTGTTGAAGACTGAGGTAAAGAAGGTGTTAAATACCTCAGCCTTGTCCTCATCTTTGATAACTATGTTCCCACCCATGTCCAATAAAGAATGGAGGTTTTCCTTGTCCCTCCTTTTGCTACTGATGTATCTATAGAAAGACTTTTTGTTATCCCTAACAGAAGTGGCAAGATCAAGTTTTGCCTTTGTCTCTCTGATTTTCTTTCTACAGGACCTAACTATATTCCTAAACTCTTCCTGAGTAGCCAACTTATGCAGTGCTACAGGGGGGCAGAGTGGCTGGAAAGATGCTCAGTGGAAAAGGACCTGGGGGTGCTGGTCAACAGCTGGCTGAACATGAGCCAACAGTGTGCCCAGGTGGCCAAGAAGGCCAATGGCATCCTGGCCTGTAATAGAAATAGTGTGACCAGCAGGACTTGGGAAATGATTGTCCCCTCATACCTCAGCACTGGTAAGGTCATATCTTGAATCTTGTGTTCAGTTTTGGGCTCCTCAAAACAAGACGGACATTGAGGTGCTGGGGCATGTCCTGAGAAGGGCAACAAAGTTGGTGAAGGGTCTAGAGCGCAAGTCTTATGAGGAGCGGCTGAGGGAGCTGGGGTTGTTTAGCCTGGAGAAAAGGAGCCTAAGGGGAGATGTTATTGCTCTCTACAACTCCCTGAAAGGAGGTTGTAGCAAGGTGAGTATTGGTCTCTTCTCCCAAGTAACAAATGTGAGCAAATGGTCTCAAACTATGCCAGGGGAGGTTTAGGTTGGACATTAGGAGGAATTTCTTCACAGAAAGGGTTGTCAAGCATTGGAATAGACTGCCCGGGAAACTGGTGGGATCACCATTCCTGGAGGTATTTAAAAGACGTGTAGATGTGGTGCTTAGGGACATGGTTTAGTGGTGGACTTGGCAGAATTAGGTTAATGGTTGGAGTCGATGATCTTAGAGGGATTTTCCAACTGAAATGATTCTATGATTCTATTATTCTAACATATAGTAGATCTTGTATATTTAAATGTTCAGAAAAGGTTTAATTACAAATGAGATACCTTTGTTACCAAAATGAAAATACCACAAGGCCCTTTTGGAAGTGGTTAAAATTAATGAAACTGGAACCACTGAACAATATGAAATGGTACCTTCAAGTTACTTAAAAAATTGTAGGGATATACTGCAATAATCAGTTTTTAAAGTTTTTTGTTTTAGTAATTATGAAAATGGCTATTGTGACTAAAGTATATTGGTAGCACAACTGGTGATATACCAGATAAGACAAAAGAAAAAGCCCTCATTTAATGGCACTCATTTCACAGGAGCTGGCTGTATGGAATATAGTTTACTCCAGCAAGATATAAAGGTAGGTTACTCCAAGAACAGAATTTATATATATAGTCTCATGAAACATACCAGCAAGGAGAAGCTTCTAGGGATGCTGCAGAGAGACAGCTCAGAAAAAAACTATTTATATACAAATGCAAAATAAATAGTAGAATACTTTGGAGAGAACTAAAAAGCCATGAACGAACATGGTGCTACAACTTTGCAAAATACTAACTAAACTAAATATGAAGTACTCCTTTCAGATTTGGGCATTTTTTAATAGGATAGTCCCATTGCTCTGCACAGGGTTAAAAGGGGGAGGATTTCAAAATAAGAACAAAGCTGAGAAGAACATAGGTATCTTCTCACACAAGTATTTAAACTTATGAACTATATGTTAAAGTGGAAAGAAGAAGAAGAACTGCACCAACAAGGTATTTACAGAACAAATGAAGACATTTAAAGTGGTATTTCATTTAAAACAAAAACTCAAACCCACACCTCTACAGGAGGGGTGCCAAGTAAGATAACTGATGAAACAAGTAAAACTTGGATATAAAAAGACAAGGAGTAAATTTAGAGAAAACCCACAGCAGGTAAATAGAGGCAAAATAAAGTTGAGAAATTAAAAATATGTGTCTGTTGTGTCTAGTAGCCTAATCAGTCCATTTTTTGCATTCTTTTAAAACTACTATGCAAATAGACTATACTATGCAAATTTTTATCACAATAACTCACTACATAATTTGAAACTCTAATTACTTCTAGCTCTGAAAAACTTCAAATTGGAAAATAATTTTACTAAAAAGAATTACAGTTTAAGTGCACAGAAGAGAATCTTGCTGTGTGCTGGAAATGTCAATCTAAAATGTACTACTAATAGGTATCATATGAATATCCTTGAAACTTAGACTAAGTCAGAAGTTGCAAGACACCTAATTGCACTGAGAATACATTGACTGAAAAAAATGTATCAAGGAAACTCTTGTAATACTTACTCTGTGAATTTTTGCATCTGTTTCACATTTCAGAATTAAGCCCTTAGTCTTTAAATTCAGATGCCTAACCTATCACCCTGTTAAGCTAAGACAAAAAAATTGAATTAATTTATAAAACACAAGCATGAATTCTTACCCTATATAACTTATTACTACCCTAAATATAAAGGGTTAATCTTCAGTTAGACATGCTGTGTCCACACTACGTCTTCATTAAAAGTTAACAGGCATATCAATTTTTATTATGTGAAATACATTTTACCCAGTCAACTATTTAAAGACTAGTGTGAACACTGCTTAATTCTAGGATAGAGACAAAGACAAGAAGAAAAAAACCCAAAGTAACAGCAGATGCTAGGACTATGCGTCCAAACCTCCTCCTTTGTAAAATACGGCAGGTGTGACACTGAGCTTTAGAAAACCTTGGTCAAAAATCCTTCCAATGTCTTGGCAGTAATCCCTGACAGAAACCAAGTTCCTCTGCTAGAAGGCTTTGGACCAGGGCTGTTAGCTAAGGATGAAAACAAGACACACACGCGCACATATATGTTTTTATAAGTATATAGACTTTGTTTGCTGAAGGAAAGACTCCACAGCAGGGATTAGAGCCCTTTGAACATATCAGATCCAGTAAACTGTCAAATGCACAATACTGTAAGGAACGGTAGCTATATGGTTAACAATTTTATTTGACAGTGGTTTGTCGGGTTTTTTTTAGCCTTTTATCATGTAATGGGATTATTACACATCAAACATGATTCTACTCCACATGCAAGTCTCAGTCTTATCTTTACTCAAACTGGTTCTTCCAGTAAAACCTTCCTTATCACCTGAACTAGCTCTCCAAACAGGTTAAAAAAAAAAAAAAAAAAGAAAACTTTAAACCATTGTAAGACACAGAGCATGAGGAGCTGCAGTAAGAAAAGACATAAACACATACTATTACTCTGCAGCAAATAAGCAGCAGTCTTCATAATAAGGCTTTTTTTGCTGCAATAATTTTCAATTCAGTCTTCTATTTGTTCTAGTTTCAAAAGTGAATGTTATATACTGCTCAGTGTCTTGAAAGAGAAATCTAACTGGATTTTGCTTACCTAGAGGCAGTACTCCAGCAGTGAATAAACTGACAATGATCATTTTAACTCAAGTGTGGGTCAGACAAAAGTACAGATTTGTTTCCTTTAGGTAGCATAAATTACAGGATTGATTGTAGTAATTCGAAATTTGTTTTCTTTTTAGTCTATGTCATAGAATTTTAGGACAGAAAACAGAAATTTAATATTGTGGCAGAATCGATATTGCACCTTTTCATAGTATGTTAACAGACAAACATGGTGTTTAAAGTTAATTTCATTTAATGCTTAATTTAATAATCAAATATTTTAAAGTATTCTTTATGAAATTAAATAATACATGAAGTCTGATTCAGCACAGACGAGTCATTTTACGCTTAGATTTTTCAAAAAACAAGTAGAATTGGTTGGGTGTGACAGTACATGTACAAAGACTATAGTTAGGAATAATACATACAGCTCAAAAATCATGTACAAAGCACTCTTTAAGACTCTTCAAGACTCTTCAGAAGTCACCCAAACTAGAGAATATATCTTGATATTTTTCTTTCTGATTAAGTAAGATGACTTGGTTAACACAGTTTGCTTACAATGCACTAATGCTACAGAACATTTACTAATGCAATATAAAAATTTCAAGTAATTTAGAGGACATATAATGATGAGATGAGATGAAGTAAAAAAGTCTCTGTGGCTTAAATAAATACAAGCACATGTATGTATACACACACAATTTTTTTTCAACCTGCATAGGAGAAATGTTAAGATAGCCTCAGACTTCCTATCCGTAGATTCACTGTCAAACACTAGAACCCTGTTTGCCGCAATCTTTTTCAACTATGAAAATACAGGATTAAAAGGAAACAAAAGTTTATTTTATCTGACCCATAAACAGAAAGAACCAATGTACTGCAGACATTAATCATGCTTGTTGGCTTAAAAAGCTTTTAGAGCTTTGAAAGCATTACAAAACAGACCTTAAAGCAACACTGCTGGCAACAGAGAAACTGTAAACTTCAGAAACAGTTTTATTTACAAACTCCACTTTCTGCTAGTTGAAATGACAAAGCCATTTTTTATTTTACAAGTCTGAGTTTGCCAGTTGGATAGAAGACTGATTGCAATATCAGGAGCCTAAATATACTCAAAAATCACTCCAGACCAAAAAGTAACCTCAGAGAGCTGGAAAAAAAATTACATCTTCTTTTAAAGTTATAAGCACTATTATCATCAAAAGTAGTGCTGCTATTTGGAATGTGTAAATAATGGTAATACTGATCCAGCTAAAACCTGAAAATATGATTTTTCTAAAACCATACAATCTTTCTTTTAGGGCAAGACTGCACTAGAAAGCCAGTTTATAGTCACTTGCTATAAAATACTTAACTTTCCATAGAACTGTATAAGAGGGGGGAAAAAACCAAGTTTGTATCTTTTCCAGGAAGCTGAGTTTGGAATTTAGGCTCGAATTTTTAAAAATAAATGCACCATATAAGCTTTTTTTTATAACTAATTTTTCTTTACTGAGACTGCTTGTTGAAAAACAAGGTTGTGATCAAATACATTAGTTATGTCAGCATGTTGCCCTCTAGGACCTTAATGCCATCTTAAGCAGAATAGAAGTAACATCTTGAACAACTTCCCAACCTCCATCCCTCATGTTCTCCTCCCGAATGACCGGAGATGTCAGTGTGATAGTAACTTGCATTTTGGGTTCCACACATGAATTTAAAATTATTGCGGCCTCTGAGACTGCACACTTGATATCGTATTTCTCAGGACTTATTACCTAAATATCAAGAAACAGAAATTTCTATTAGCATGTGGCCAAGTAAGGGGAAGAAAATGTATTTCACCATAGTCTTTGTTAACAGAAAGACAGAAACTCAATATAATTATATGAAGCAGATACCTCTGTATTCAAAGAAACAACATTATGCACGATATATATATATATGTATATGGACTTGTATACTGTTTCCAAATCATTAATGAAAACACACAGCAGTTGCCAAGCATGCAAAAGAAAAAAAGTAAATCTACCCATAAGTGAAATTCTAATACTAAGTAAATTACATAACAGCATTTGAGATAAAGAAAAGCCTCAGTGCCACTTCAAATGCCAGTTCTCATTGGAACATAGGAGCCTTTAAAAAGCACAAAGATGCAGTGGTGGTTCTTCAAGCTTGCAGTTACAGAATGAGTACTGCAAGTCACATTCTATACTTGGCTATCACAACATCCTCTGGTGAGAACAAAGGGCAAGATTAACACCGGGGGGGAAAAAGTAAGAGTAACAAGGTGGTTACTCAGAATTGCTTCTTGCAACTAGATTTATTAACTCTAAACACTCCCAAAATAAAGCTGTAGGCATCTCTATCACCTTCCACAAACTAGAGGGACAAGTGAATTTTCCACAAAGCCAGACCAAGATGTGCAGGATTTAAGTTTTCTTCTGTTCTGTTATTTCAAACAAGAGCAAACCCAAGATTATTTTTCTAATTAATCTGATCCTGCTAATGCCTCTACCATGCCCCTAATTCGGTCAAGCATTTTACCAGACTGCATTGAAATACTAATGTTGTGACAAGCATTCTATAATAATGGTGGAAAGGCTTTGTTCAGTAGAGAACACTGAAGTTAAAAACTTTATTCTGTACTTTCATTTCTTATAGAAATACAGCAAATGGTTTATATGAATTTTGACAAATGGTTGAAGACTGTGTGTATTCTTTTTTTTAGTGCCAAATGAAAAAAAAACACACACAAGACTTAGTTAACTAATTGTGGGACTACAAAGCATTGACACATACAAACTGGAAACAAGACAAGTACAAACAGACTGGCATTAGTGGAGAACTTTGACCTTCAGGCAGTGCAAGCTTCCTGCAACACTGCACAAATTACCTCTATTGCTGCTGGTAACTGGATAATAGTCTTTCTTCTGCTCATTTCTATTTCCCAGTTAAATGAAATCTATTAAATAATGATTGATACTACACCACTAGCATAAGCACCTAGACACTTATATGGACACAATATACAAAAAGCCAAACATGAAGCATAGTCCTGAATTCAGACAGAAACACTCAGAAAATGAAAAGAAACCGAACCTGAGCTATGAAATGCAGCATGGTCAGCCCTACATTTGACTCGAGGACAGAGTTTTACAGTACCTTTACCAAAATTCAAATCCAAAAATCTAAATACTACTTACTGCAAGTTGTTTGGGAAGATTTTCAGCAATACAACTGAGTAACATCTTTGAAGGCTTCTCAGCACATAACAAAACAAGACTGACATTTCGGTCTCCACGGAGTAACAAACCTTTAGCCAAAACGCCCACCCGTAAAACTCCTTTCAAAGCTCTGTGAATTACAGTTAAAAGTTGCATTTAAAATAATATAAAAATCATAAAACTAAACCTGGAGATAGAAAAATTAAGTAAAATAGGAGTATTCCTTATACTCTTGAGGCCACAGTGACATATGTAATATCAAAACCCAAAAGAAACAGAGTTCCTGAAAGCACTGATAACAGTACAAGGAAAAACATAAAATGACTTCAGAAACAAGTCATAAAATTCTTAAAAAATAATAAAGAAAAAAATACCTGTCTTTACTGCCATCTTTTTTGTCATCTCCCTCTTTGCTCTTGTTTTTTTCATGGTCAATCATATTGTCAGAAACAAGTTTCAAAGCACGCTCAGTAATAGAAACAATTTTTTGGACTGCTTGCAGTTCCTCCTCTGTTGGATATATAGCTGCATGTTTGGTCATCACATAGCGGTCATCAGAGGAGTCAGGGCGGCGTAGAGGCTAAACAGATGAGAAAGCACATTTCTGAAATTTGGGTACACAACAGGTAAAGGAAGTTGATTCTCCCCCTCTACTCTGCTCTCATGAGACCCCACCTGGAGTACTGTGTCCAGTTCTGGGGACCCCAACATAAGAAGGATGTGGACCTGTTGGTGTGAGTCCAGAGGAGGGACAAGAAGATGATCAGAGGGCTGGAGCACCTCCCCTATGAAGACAGGCTGAAAGAGTTGGAGCTGTTCAGCCTGGTGAAGAAAAGGCTCCAGGGAGATCTTATAGCACCTTCCCGTACCTAAAGGGGTCCTACAAGAAGTCTGGAGATGGACTTTTTACAAGGGCATGTAGTGATTGGACAAGGGCTTTAAACTGAAAATAGGTAGGTTTAGATTAGATATTAGGAATAAATTCTTTACTGTGAAGGTGGTGAGGTACTGGAACATGATGCCCAGAGAAGTTGTAGATGCCCCATCCCTGGAAGTGTTCAAGGCCAGGTTGGATAGGGCTTGGAGCAAGCTAGTCTAGCAGAAGGTGTCCCTGCCCATGGCAGGGGGGTTGGAACTGGATAATCTTTAAGGTCCCTTCCAACACAAACTATTCTATGATATACTTCCAAATTCACAGGTGATGTGTGACCAAAAACCAAACATGTGGTTAAACAACAGAATATTCAAACCTCAAATTATTGAGATGCAACAAAACATGAACTGGTGTCCTTAACAACTTACACTGATCACAATCAGTCATATCTGAAAAAAACATGAAATGTATCAAAAATAAACAAATTGGGAAATCCCAAGATCAGAAGTACCTCCCCAACATAAATATTTATTGTCTTTTGTTAACTGGGAAATACTTGCATACTGCTGCAAAATAAATATCTGTGATTGCTTTCATAGAATCATGGAAGAATTCAAATAGGAAGGGACCTCAGGAGGTCCTCTAGTCCAGCCTCCTGTGGAAACCATGGTCAGCTATAAGACTATATCATGTTGCTCAGAGCTTCATCCAGTCGGTTCTTGAAAACCGCCAAAGATGGAAGCTTCACAACGTCTGTGTGGAGAAAAAAAGAAAAAAAAATCCTATATTCAGTTTGCAGTTCTTTTGTCTCAGCTTAAGTTGGTTGTATCTCACCCCCTCACAACTGTAAAGAGCCTGGCTCCATTGTCTTTATAATGAACAGGTATTAGAAGTATTAGAAGGCTATTACATCCCAATGAAGCTATCTCTTCTCCAGGCTGAATAGGCCCAGATCCCTCAAGTCTCTCCTCACAGGGCACACACTCCAGACCCCTGATCCCAGTAGCCCCACACTGAACCTGCTATAGTTTATCAGTATCTTTCTTGTACTGGAAAGCCCAAAACTGAATGCAGTATTGCAGTTTGAGTCTAATGAAAGCAGATCACTTCCCTTTATCTACTGATTATGCTCCTGTTATCATCACCCAGAATGCTGTTAGCCTTGCTTGCTACCAGGGCATATGGTTAGCTCATGTTCATTTTATTATCTGCCAAGAATCCCAGATGCCTTTCAGCAGGGTTGCTACCCAATCCCTCAGTGCAAGTGGTTATGCCTTCCCAAGTGCAGCATTAGGAATTTGTCCTTGCAGAATTCTATAAAGTTCCTGTTGGTCCATCCCTCCAGTCTTCCTAGGTCCTGCTGGATGGTAGCCCTGCCCTCAAAGGTTTAAGCTGTTCTCCCCACCCCAAAACAATTCAGTTTCATGTCAGCTGCAAACCTCATGAGTGTGCACTCACTCCATCACCTTTCAAATCATTGATAAGGTGCTAATGAGACAAATCCCAAAATAAACACATGCGTCACTGCACTTGTTACTGACCTCCAGGTAAAGTACGGCCCACCACTAACCATTATCCTCTGGGACTGACGATCCAATCACTTTTTATCCATACATTTGTCCACAATTTGATAAATAAAAGTATAATGTAATTAAATAAATTTACAAGTAGCACACAAATCCAGAGTGACTTGTATTTCAGAAGAAACAATATTTGTCTTCAAGGCATTCTTTTGTCATATAAGCGGGTTTATTTCAGAAGACAGGTCCACCTACAGAGTTTAAGTAGTATATAATTTTTTCTTCACTTTTCTCAATCCTTTAGAAACACTGGAGACAACTGAAGTATCACTGAATAATTTACAGTTCTTAACTGTGCCTCTTGGTAAATATGATGTCTTTCTCTATTTTTCCCCCTCAAGTTAAGAAACTCACAGTTGGTCCTTGGGGCTGAGGAGGCATTCCTGGTCTAACTCCCAGCAGGCCTAGAGGTCCTGGAGGACCATGAGGATATCCTCCATCTGGTATTCTGCAGCGGTCATCCCAGTGATGCTGCTCTTCCTCCATTCTCCTCCAGTACATGTCCTCTTCATATCGCCTGAAGAGCATCAGTGTTCTCTTTATATAGCACTTAATACTTGCAACCATTCTAAATAAATTCTTGGATGTTCTCACTAACTCATTTCTAGTAATCAAGAGCAAATACCAATGAACTCCAGAGGGTACCTAAAATGGTTATTTTGAAAGCAGGCCTGAATTTATAGCAAATAATTCTAGTAAGTCTACATTCCTCAGAGGGATTGAACAAATAACAAAACAAAACAAAAAAAACCCAAAACCTCAGAGGGATAATGACAGCTAATTTAAAACAAGACAGTACAGCGTTTCCAAAACAAATATTCAAAATAAGCAACTACAGAAGTAGTTTTAGATAATCTGACTGCAGTTTTGTCTCATTCATTGATAAAACAGAATGCATTACCTCATTTCCATCCTCCAGCGTTCTTCCTCTTCTCGCCTTCTCCAGTATTCTTCTTTCTGCATCTGTTTCTTCATCTTCTCTTCTTGAATTTTCCTTGCTCGAATACTAGGCTTTACTTCTACTTGTAAATCAGGGTTTACTTTTTTCTAGTTTAGAAAAATAAAAAGTGAAATGTTGGTTTGTCTCTTGCCATCTCAAGGTCACATAGTTCTTCTGACACATTAAGCACACACTACTGTTCTACGATAAAATCAGGGGGAGCAAAATGCAGTTTTAGAACTACACTGAATGAACAGCTGATGAAGAAAAATCTATGTCCAGTATTACAAATGAAAGAAATAGCAATTAATTCCCTCTTCAGCTATATGAGAACAAAGCTATTTAAGTTTAAAATGTTACATGAAATACTAAGTAATTTGCTGTTCATTCTGCAGCAGGATGATTACTCTATAGCCTGAAAAAAACCCATGTCATCTTAACTACAGTGTGCTTCCTGATGCCCTGTTCCTGAAGGGTCCCTGATACAGGAGCATAATCATGAGTCACTGAATAAATTTTTCTGGCAATTTTTCCGGCAATTTTTCCCTCTTCTTTCATCCCTTTCATGATCATGCAGGCCCACTGTATCTCCTGAGATCACAGTAGATTCTTCTTATATAATCTTACAATAATGAAAACACACACCACGTGTCACTGTAGGTGTCTGTCCATTCATGACTAAAAAGTCTACAATACTTATTTCTCAAATGTCACTACAAGGGGTTTAAGTGGTTTATCCTGACAAAAATATTGAGCATTTGAAATTCATGGTAAACAACAAAGCACCTACTATTGCTTGCATGTCGTACAATATTTTTATGTTGCCAAGTGATGTTCAGAATGTTTTAAGATACACCCAAACCAAAATGCGGTTTCAGAGTCTGCATTACAATGATGCCTCAGAGCTTTTTGCATTTTTTCACTTTTGTAGATTTTAGAAGTAGATGTGTAGTAAATTTAGATTTTAATGTAGCTGTATAATCCCTTACCCTTTAACATAGTAGCTACCCATGCTTAACCCTATTACCCCATTTCATATCAATCCCTCTAAATTCCATTAGCGTGTTTAGTCTTCCTTTCAAGGTAGAATTGTAGAAAAACACCTCTGTTTAAGAACATTGCACCCTAGGCCTGGACCAGAAGATATCACACAGACAAAGCAACCTTCAAGCCCAGAACTTTGGAGGAGCTCCAAGGACTGTACGTGCTGTGAAGAAAATGAAGATGAGGAAGAAGGGGTTCCAAACACCCCTAGACCCAATTCCTGAAGGGGTGTGTCAGGGGTCAGAACTGGGCAGAACCGGGGGTAGATAGATCTGGGATTGGATGGACCTTATTATAAAATCATAGAACCACTATGTGAGTTCACGCGCATCGTATGTATTCCCCTGGGCCTGAGGCCTGATTAAAGGATCCATTCTTTCTATATTATCTTATACACTAAATTGGCCTGGAGTCTTTTTCTCCGTAGTCTCTTTAGGCAATAAATTGGTGCCCAAAAGGTGGAAATTGAAATCCAGCACCCTGGAAGCTGTTGGACCTTTGACTTCTTTGGATCAAGCCATTTCATCCTGTGAGACCTTTTCATCTGGCACCACTTATTTGAAGGGTTCCCGCACCAATCCTGAGAAGCCCCAGCTCCTAACAATCCTGGGCACAGGTGAGATAAAAGAGCAGTTCTTTTAAGGTTAAATTTTGCTAGCAACTGTAAATTGGGTTTTTCCTGGAAATTGGGGAATATGGTGGGCTGGGAAGTGAGACTTTGGGGCCCTGTGTTGTTGCAAAAGTCGCTGTTTTCCCAGTCTGTGGGTGAAAAGTGTTTTGCCTGGATGGGCAGCTTAACTGGCCCAGGACGGTTAAAGGGGTGCGGGTGGAGGACCCCTCTCACTGGTGTGGCTTCGGTAAAGGCAGGGCAGGGACGGTGGACAGTGGACCATACCACTGTGGTTACTCAGGGGGCTTTGTATTGGGGAGTTTCTTCCTGCCTGGTAGTTGTCATTATGGGTTGTGTCAAGTCCTGAGAGGAGGAGATTCCGAAAGGATCTCCTTTAGCCTTGGTTTTGCAGCACTGGAGGCATTTGACTGGTCCTGAAACATCTTTATAGAGGCAGGAGTTATGTAGGTTGTCTATAAACATGTGGCTGTTTCAGAGGCTGCACAAAGGGGACACTTGGCTGAAGTTTGGCTCTTTTTAAATAAATAGAGCATTTCAGCTTATGTCGATCCTCCCTAAGGAGGAGAGGTGGAGAGAAGTAGTGTATGCTGAGTTGCTTCTGGTTTTTTTAAACCATCCAAAATGGAAGAAGGAATATAAGTTAGGGAAAGCCCCGGTAGCAACGGGAGCCTCAGAACCAGTGGGGACAGGGGCTGCCATTGGAGTTACCACTGTGGGAGCGGCAGTGGCGGGAGCTGCCACTACAGGACAGGCGGGGACAGAAGCAGCAGCTACTGGAGCAGCGGTGGTGGGAGCTGCCTCTATGGGACAAGCGGGGACTGGACACCCTGTGGACACCGCGGCGGGAGCCACAACCACGGGGCCTGGGGGAAGTAGTGCTGGAGCAGGGGCTGCTGCGGGTCTGGCGGGCCGGACAGGGACAGTGGCAGGCGCAGAATACTCCGCGACTGCGACTGGCACAGACACATGTCTGAACACTCCGCAGCTACAAGAGGCATCGACTCGGCTGCCCACGATACCTCGGCAGTTACCGGCAAAGTGGCTGCCGCTGCAGGAGGAGCAGAGGTGGTGCCTAAAGGCACTGTTGCCACCCTGATCGACACCAGTGCTTCTGGCTCTGTCATCAAGGGCAGAGCTGGAACCACCTCTTCCCCATTCCAACTCCCGGTCCCGTATGGACCTTACCCCCCCCCTCAGAGTATGCTGGGGGCGGGGTCATTCCAACTGCCCACCCCCCCCACCGTATGCAGGTTTTCCCATTCTGGAAGAGGGGGTGGCGTTTTCAGCTTTTGCCCCCTGTCGTCAGGGAACAGGTTCCCCAAGGATAAGCAAGTCACTCCCGGCCTCCCAGAGGAGACAAAGGCAGGGTCTTTTCCCCTTTGACCCTTCAAGCATGAAAATCAAAACTAGAGATAGTGATCTCACTGACACAGGTACAGAAGCCTCTGATGACGAATCAGACAACACCTCAGAGAAGGAAAGAGCTCCCGTAATAAAACCAAAACCAAAAGGAAGTTTTTGCTGCAACTGTCAGGGGAAGGGGGAGAAGGGTGTGTGAGGTTTTGTCAGACCCAAGCCCGGTGGCTAGGAGAATGAGAACAAAAAAGGGAAAAACTGTCATAGAGGTTGCCTTGAGACAGGCCATGGGTAACCAAGGCCCAATTTTGATAAAAGTTTCTTTTTCTCTGCTTGAGTTACAACAATGGAAGGCCTCAGTTGGGGAATATAGAGAGAACCCAGAGAAGGTGGTTAATTATGCAGAAAGACCAATAAGACAGGTGTTGTAAATGCAATTGCTAGCATGATAAGGGGAATGATTGGTGTTCTTTCTGCAAAAAGGGCACTGGAGAAGGGACTGTCCAGATCTGAAGAAAAGTGGAAACCCAGTCCCTCAACTGGTTGTGGACCAGGATGGACAGGGTGTCTGAAGGGGACCAGAGGATTCTACCCCAGCAGAACCTCTGGTTATAGCTAAGCTGGGGGGAGAAGAAGTTGAATTCTTGGTTAATTCTGTGTTAAATACTTTGGAAGGGAAACTGAGTTATGATACTCTAGTGGTGGTTCGTGCTTCAGGAGTAAGCGAAACAAGGCCTTTCTTTAAACCTTTGAGATTTAAATTGGGAAAGGACTGGATAACTCATCAATTCCTCTATATGCCAAACTGTCCTAAGCCTTTACTGGGTAGGGATCTATTGGAGAAATTAGAAGCCAAAATTAAATTTTGCAAGGGGAGGGGAATAAAAGTCATAATTCCTGACACTAAATATATTGAGGCAGCTACCTTTTTCATACAGGAGAACCATGGAGAATGCTGTCATCCCTATAGTGTGGCTAACGGTTGTCCTGGGAGGTCCAAGCAAGCAGAACCTGTAAGCATCACACTCAAACCAGGAGCAACACCGGTAAGACAAAAACAATACCCTTTGAAGCTAGAAAGTCATAAAGGATTAGCACCCCTAATTGAAAAGTTTCTTATATTTGGGTTATTGGTAGAATGTAAATCCAAATACAATACCTCCATCCTACCGGTAAAAAAGGCTGATGGTAAGAGCTATCAATTCGTGCAGGATCTAAGGACAACCAACAAAATAACAGAGGATATACACCCAGTAGTGGCCAACCCTATACCTTATTGACCACATTAACAGATGATTTAGGGTGGTTTACTGTGCTTGATCTCAAGGATGCCTTCTTCTGCATTCCTGTGCATAAGGACAGCCAAGAGTTTTTTGCTTTTGAATGGGAAAATCCTGAGACAGGGAGAAGAACTCAACTCACCTGGACAGTTTTACCCCAGAGCTACAAGAACAGTCTATTTGGAATCCAACTGGCAAAAAAAACAGAGGACTGGAGAAGGCAGTAGCCAGAAAGAGTTGTCCTGCAGTATGCGGACAATATACTAATTGCTGCCAAAAATCAGGACCAGTGCATCCAGCTCACTGTAAGTCTTTTAAACTTTTTGGGACTAAATGGGTATAGAGTCTTGAAAGAGAAGGCAGAGATTGCAAAGGAAATGGTCATCTATTTGGGGCTTGAGATCTACTGTGGACATCGACAACTCAGTACAGATTGGAAAGAAGCCATCTGTCGTCTTCCAGAGCCCCACACTGTATGAGAAATGCAGGCTTTCCTAGGAATGGTAGGATGGTGTTGCCTGTGGATACCTGACTATGGCTTACTAGTCAAACCCCTTATATGGAGCACTAAAAGTGGCCAGGGAAGGAGTCATGACATGGACAGATGAAACCAGGGCCATATTTAAACAGCTGAAACAATCTTTAATGTCAGCTCCAGCACTGGGACTACCAAACCTAACTAAGCCTTTTGAACTGTTCACACACGAACAACTAAATGTTGCTCTGGGGGTACTGTCACAGACTCTGGGAAAACAGCGAAGGGCTGTGGCTTACTTTTCCAAACAACTAGACAGTGTTAGCCAAGGGTGGCCTGAGTGTTTGAGAACTGTAGCAGCAACTGTTATCCTGATCCAGGATGCCTGGAAATTCACCCTTGGGCAATGCATTGTTGTGTATGTATCCCATGCAGTCCAAGTTGCGCTTGAGCAAAAGGGGGACCACTGGCTGTCCCCTAGCAGAATGCTCAAGTACCAAGCTGTGTTGTTGGAACAGGATGATGTTACCCTGAAAACAACATCTATTGTAAATCCTGCTATGTTTCTTTCCCCAACATTGACTGACAGTGTGCCCGAGCATGACTGCAGACCATCGAAGAGGTCTATTCCAGCAGACCAGTCCTGAAGGATGTGCCTCTGGAAAACCCAGACTAGGAACTGTAAACGGATGGAAGCAATTTCATGTGGGATGGTAAGTGAATGACGGGGTATGCAGTGACAACCAAGGATGAGGTAATTGAGGCGAAGGCCTTGCCAGCGGATGTATCATCCCAAAAAGCGGAACTGATTGCACTGACAAGAGCTCTAGAACTGAGCGAAGGAAAGAAGGTAAATATATGGACTGATTCTAAATATGCATTCAGCATTGTACATGCCCATGGAGCCATCTGGAAAAAGAGAGGGCTACTAACTGCCCAAGGCAGTGGGATCACACATGCAGACCAAAACCATGCACTCCTGCAGAGTATTTGGAAGCCTGAGGCAGTGTCTATCATGCATTGCAGAGCTCATCAAAAGGGGAAAACAACTCCAGAATTGGGAGGCAAAAGGGGATGCAGAAAAAAGTATCCTAGCAGTAATACCACAGAAGGAAACCTATCTGACAGGGTTTACCCCAAAATATGATGAGAAAGACCACCAGTTAATTAAATCCCTTAACGCTGAAATCAAGGAAAGTGCTGTTACACCTACAGGACAGGTTGTGGTCACACCCCAGCTCCTCAGGGAGATAGCTCTGCAGGAACATGAGGTTACCCACTGGGGAACAGAAAATCTTTTAAAACATCTGAAGAAGGTAGTAATTGGGACAGGTATGACCAAAGTCAGGCAATCCATTGTAAGTAAATGTGAAATCTGCAGGCAAAACAATCCTGATACAAGCAAGAGAGTGGTGCTAGGGGTAACAAAGGCTGGGAACCTTCACGGAGATTACTGGTAAATAGATTTTGCTGAGTTACCACCAAGGGAGAGGTAAAAATACATACTGGTACTGGTTGACACCTTCAGTGGATGGCCTGAAGCTTACCCCTGTCACACTAACACAGCAAGGGAAGTGGTAGAAGCTTTGCTCAACCATATAATTCCAAGGTTTGGGGTTCCTCTGGGAATGTCATCAGATAGAGGGACACATTTCATTGCAACAGTAGTGAAGGAAGTTTGTTGTATCCTGGGAATTGTCTGGGAGCTGCATACTCCCTGCAGACCTCAGGCAAGTGGCAAAGTCGAAAGTATGAATGGTACTCTTAAAAAGTAGATTGGTAAAATTTGTCAGGAAACATCTATGTCTTGGGTTCAGGCTTTGCCTCTAGCTCTGTTGAGAATTTGCATACAACCAAGGCGGAGAGATAAGTCCTTATGAAATATTATATGGAAAACCATATCAAGCTCCGCATATTCCCAGGGACATCCACATGAGGGGGAAAGTTGATCTACAAAAGTATTTAATGGCTCTAGGCTCTACTTTACAGAAACTCCAGGAAATTCATTGAGTTATCCAGACCCATAGGATTGGACACCCCTGCTCATCAATCCCATCCTGGAGACCGGGTCTACGTTAAATGGTAGGACAGTGACCCATTGCGAGCCAAGTGGAGAGGACCATTCCAAGTCCTGCTGACCTCCCTCAATGCAGTCAAAGTTGTTGGCAAAGGACCCTGGTTTCATTACTCCAGAGTGAAGAAAGCTTCTGTTCTTGGAACAAATAGCAAATCAGAGCCTGACAGCGATGAAGAGGATGTGGTTTAAACTGTTTCTTCCATACATATTATCTGTACAGTCGGTAACTATGGATTTGGTTTGGAACCAAAATTTGCATTTAGCTTTTGTAAAATGTATCCAATATTTTATCTTATACACTAAATTGGCCTGGAGTCTTTTTCTCCACAGTGTCTTTAGGCAATACAACTTTAAAGACTATACTCCTTAAGAAATATATTTCTCTAGCTTTTTTAATATGCTGTTTACTCAGAGCACCTACTTCTGACTAGTCTTTAAATTTAAGAACACGTGTAGCGGGTTGACCCTGGCTGGATGCCAGGTACTCACTAAAGCCGCTCTCTCACTCCCCTCTGCAATTGGACAGAGGAGAGAAAATACAACAAAGGATTCAAAGTTGAGATAAGAGCTGGGAGAGGTCACTTACTGATCACCATCATGGGCAAAACAGACTCGAAGTGGGGATATTAATTAAATTTATTACTAACAGGATCAGAGCAAGAGAATGAGAAGTAAAATAGTCTTAAAAACACCTTCCCCCCAGCCCTCCTTTTCTTCAAAGTTCTACCTTGTGGGAAGAAAATAGTGAATGTCTGAGCAATTTATATTGTGTGTAGTGCTTTTATGGACTTTTATAAACCTTTGCATATTTTTATAAGTACTATAAGTTATAAGTCCCAAGATGGCTGCGGGTGTCTCCTCAAGAACAAAGAAAAACGTGGTTCAAGAAGAAGGTGGAGCCCGTTAAAGTAAACTATTACTTGGTTAT